>NW_015150609.1:907597-961770 GCF_000732505.1 Cyprinodon variegatus | reverse complement strand
TTTTTTTTTTTTCCTTGCTGCTAATTTGCTTTGCATGCATCCTTCCTCATTGTCTTTAGAAGATGAAATGTGTGGTTAAAATGGAGGAAGAGGAAAACATTTTGGAAAAATGCTTTAACATTTTTTTTCCCTGACCATATTAGAATTAAATTATAATTCTAAGTTTACATCATTAGGTTTGCACTTTTAAGGCAGTTAAATTCATAAACTGTAGAATAAATGAAAACATCTACTTCATTGTGTCCTTGTTAATCTGGTATTAATCTTCTGTATACACTGACATGTAAAAGGAGCTGAGAACCGCCGCCGTGCAGCACCTGAAAAATGTTGGACGGACAGGGCAGGGGCGACTGGTCGGAGGAAGGAAATTGTGTCACGCTGTGCACTGTTGTCCAACGCTGTTCCTCTTGCTGCTCCATTGTGCTGAAGGCCTCCCTGCCGACTGAGGACTAATAGGCCTTTATTCTGTCGGCCATGCTGGAATAAGGACGCTTGCTGTCCAGTCAAGGGGGGCCATGGGTCCTTCAAGGGGATCAAAGATTCCACTTTACATATAGGCGGCCTGAGCAAATTTTATCACTGGGGGGAAAAGGGCAGAAACATTTTAACTCTATTAAATCAAGCTAATGTGTCCTGACAACGTGATTTCTAGTCCAATGCAGAGATGGGATTTGGGTATTAGGGTTTTCTGTTTAACAGGAAGGAGAATATTGAAACTTTTCTAATATCTGATCTTACTTTCTCTGCCTTTGGATGGAGTAAGAAATATGTAAACATTTCTCTGCATTAATGCATCCTTTTGCCATTTATAATTCCAGCTGATGCATGCTTTCCCTTTTTTTGCTGTCCTTTTTTTGCTACTAGAAACAATGTCCTGCTACAATAGTTACATTAATTGGCTATAGTAAAATATTGAAGACCATATTTTTTTGGTATATATGAATTTTTTCTTTTGAGTCTGCTTATACAATTTTCCTGTTGGCCATTTTTTTTCTGTCCCCATATCACACAGCCTTTGCCCTGCCTTTGGTTTGTTAACGAGTTAATTGCAAAGAGATGAAGAAAAACCATTGAACTATTATACAGTTCAGTATTTTTTCCTCAATTGTATTAATATCAAACTGAATCTGATATTTAACTGGAGGTGGACTATAAACTTGAAGCCTTTTATTTTTAAAACAAATATAAAGGAGATTTAAGGAATGTATAAATGTTGTTCCAAGGTCTTTTGTTTTATATTTCAAGTAAAATTGAGGTTTCACATTTATTCACAAAACTGCATGCATCTGTTTTTGAAACAAGGCTTTAAAATGACCAATTTCATTATTTTTCCTTATTTGCAGGTTCGAACTCTGTTTGTCAGCGGTCTACCAGTTGACATCAAACCACGGGAACTTTATCTTCTTTTCAGACCTTTTAAGGCAAGTTGCAGCACATATTTCTTAGGATAGTCCATTGGTTTTTACTGAAGCTTGCAGCGTTTAAATGGAACAAATTTGTCACCATTTTTCAACAAAAAAAAAGCTGCTGTTCACAAGCTTCTGGGGCAAATTCATGGAAAATAGTTATGAAGGGATTATGTGCAGAGGGGCATTCCTGTAGTGTTTAGGAACTTTCATCTGAAGTGCAGGTACACTTATTTTTTTAGCCACTAATCATTTCAATCTAGTAAATGACTCGTCTAATGCTAGGCTCCAGAACGAAGGTCTCTCTGTTTAAAGTTTCTCTATTAAAGGAAGTTTACACATTTGCATATATGGAAATCAGGTCACATCATTGTTAAACTATTACGCTTTTTTTTTTTCCTTTCTCGGCCCAAGTTCCATAAACACCCCCCCTCCTCCCACCGTTGTCCTAACGAACCAAATTGGAAGTGTTGTCCCTCGCACATGGATGGTCCTGTGGAATGTGTAAATGAGTAGCTCTTGCGATTGGCCAAGCGATTTTTCTCTGACCCAGCTCACACACAAGCAGGGAAATTTGGACATGCACCTCAAACATTTGCACATTGTGAAACTATTTTTTTTTTAACTACAACTTTTTTTTTTAATTTTGCAATTGTTTAGCTTTTATTTCATCATGAGGCAAACACAGCTCCGTGTTTGGGAGCTGCTTCAAGCAGATCTTGCAGGGAAAAGAAATTGATTTTGAAGACAAGGGTGATTTCCTCCTGATTTATTGAAGCTGTTGCATATTTTTTTTTTCTTTTTTTGCCATACACCTCCATGGGTAAATTACATTTTCTATGCTTATGGGTCTTATTTGGAAGCAAACCACCTTCCTATGGTTATAGAAAAATGCTTTTATATTGAGTTTGTCCTATTATAACCATCCTTAATGCTGTTTTGAATGTTAAACCTATTCTATGTTGATATTAAGGTTTTGAATACCAATATTTTTTTTCCCCCAGTTAATCGAATGATCTTTTTTGTATTTTTGTTGCTCTATTGTTACAAATGCAAAAGGAAGTTCTATGATTGATTGACTTGATGGTGCCTTAAGGCAGATTTGGCTTCATATAGTGAGATGTTTTATGCCTGACCTCCTCCATGTGACTTCAGGGTGGATAATTGGCTATCTTTTTCCCCACAGGGTTATGAAGGGTCACTGATTAAGTTAACATCAAAACAGGTGAGGTACTCTCCACCAGCTCTGAAGCTCTTCTGATACCCAGATGGATTTGTCATTTGCAGCTTAACTTTTATTTTATTGAGGATTTAATTTATTTAAGTTTGAGGTGAGTTGGCATTTTACAACGCATTTCTTTTGTCTTGCAGCCTGTCGGGTTTGTAACTTTCGACAGTCGCTCTGGAGCTGAAGCTGCAAAAAATGCTCTAAATGTAAGCGGCAAGTTTGAATTCACCCGAGTCAATTTCTTGAAGAGTTTAGAAAATTTCTCCCCTATTTTTTTTTTTTTTTTTTCCCCCATCTTCTAAATCTGTTGTGCTAACCTGTTTGTTTAATCCTCAAAATGATTGGAACTTCATTGTAAGAAACGTCATCTCTCCCTCTGAAATTTCTCAAAGCCGACCCGTTTTGTCTCTTACAACTCAATGGCAGGGCCATTTTTGGAAAGAGGCCAGAATCCCGTAGCCTTACGGTAGTTTACTTTGACCTTGATACACATTCTTCTTAGTCTAATAGCTCTCCTCAGTTTTGCATACCACTGCTTTACTGTAATACCTGTCCTATAGCCACATGTGTAGTTATTTGGACACATCATTAGTAGTGTAACCTCTTATTTTTGTCACCCCATAGCCCACGTTGGCAGTATCTAACACTTCTCTCTCATAGCTTAGCATTCCTTAGGAGCATCACCTCTTAGACACACTAGCAGTCAAACACACACACAAAACACATACACCAAAATACTACTCACCTGCATGTGGGCACAATGCTTAGGGCACAAAACACAAAAGCAGGGTTAAACCACCAAAAATAAATGACAATATCTCGCTGTTGGCCTCCTTTTCCCCTCATCTCCTTCTCCTTGTGGCTCACAAGGAAAACAAGATGGGAGCGTGTGGAAATATCAGAAGTGTATCCTTCAGATCTTTGAAAGATGCACCCTGACTATTGAAACACAGTTTTAGGGAAGGGGGGGCCAGGTGAGACTGCTAAACTTTAACCCTCCCCCCCCCAATGAACTCAGCTCGCCTCCCTTACAACCATGTCCTCCTCCCCCTCCTCCGTCTCTCCTCCCAGGGTATCCGTTTTGATCCCGAAAGCCCCCAGACCCTGCGCTTAGAGTTTGCTAAAGCCAACACGAAGATGGCAAAGAGTAAGCTGATGGCCACACCGAACCCCACAAATATCCACCCTGCTCTAGGAGCACACTTCATTGCACGGGACCCATGTAAGTTCTACAGCTGCACTACTCTAGGCTCTCATCCACACTCACCTTGGCAGTGTCAGTGCTCAGTGGCCCTGGTTGCCCTCTTTAAGATCTGAAGATGTTTTGGGATTACTTGGTTTGGGAGGGGAATCAGCAGTTTCTAACAAATTAAAGGACTAACTCACCTTCACTTGCATGTGTCATTGCTATTCTTTATTCAGTTGCTTTGCTTCTGTACAGCTGGGGAAATTCCACTTGCAGGTTTTGGTCTGCAGTGACATTTCTGCTCTGTTTGCCTAAACATCTGCTTGATTCATTAGGTTGAGACTGGTGGTGGTTGACAAGTGCTACAGTTAATGTCAGGGTTTCTTTCAGATAAATTTACTGTTGTGGGGAAAAACTAAAGCTGGCTTTAAAGCTGCACAATTTTAAATTACAGTAAATCTTCTACATTTCCTTCATTTTCTTGATGCATTTTTAAAAAAAAGCCATTTGCTTCTGTTTTTATTTAAATGATGTGGAATGACTATCTTGAAATTATATTTTCAGCTATATAAATTGACAGTGATATCCACCTGTGGTGGATCTGTAACAAAGTCATCAGACTTTCTGTCATATTTTTATCATGTTTGGTAATCGGCCTCTATTAGAAATATGCGAGTGTGCATCTATTTGAGCAGCTGTAGCAGTGCAGTCAGTTTTTCTATTGCCATTCTTTACATCCTCAGATGATCTGACAGGGGCGGCATTGATCCCAGCATCACCAGATGCCTGGACTCCGTACCCCCTGTACACCACAGAGCTGACCCCAGGCCTCCCCCACGCGGCCTTCACCTACCCGGCGGCTGCTGCTGCCGCTGCAGCCCTCCACGCCCAGGTGAGGGAGCAACCGGTGTGTTTCTCTTCCTAAAGCTTTAATACTCTGGACACTATGGAGTTTTGTATCTGATGTATAAATTAAAAGGGAAGCTGAAATCAAATTGATGATAAAATGTTTTTTTTTTTGTTTTTTTTTTCCTTTACCCAGATATCTGCTGTGCTGGGGTTAAACCTAGTCAAAATATGAATGGAAGTTCAAAGACTAAATGATAGTAACTGGACATGCCTCTATTAATTCTTCATGGTTTAGACTTGATGGTTTTTTAACACTCTAAGGTTTTGGTCTATATTGACATGACGGCAAACATTTTCTCTAGATTTGCGGCCAA
Source organism: Cyprinodon variegatus (assembly GCF_000732505.1). Lineage (NCBI taxonomy): Eukaryota > Metazoa > Chordata > Actinopteri > Cyprinodontiformes > Cyprinodontidae > Cyprinodon > Cyprinodon variegatus. The sequence goes on along the minus strand of NW_015150609.1, from coordinate 956,727 downwards.
TATCGCATCCCAAAGGTGCTCAATAGATTGCAGGCTTAAATGTGGAGCCTGGTGTCTATTAATTTAACATAATTTATCTTGCGCTACTGGAAGTCGCAGTCAGAAGATGGCTACACTGGACTAAAGGATATGGCCATCGACAGCAATGGTACAAACCATGTTCAGTCAGTGCTAATTTGGACCCTTAAATCTAAATATCACAGCTTATATTGACTGTCCAGTTTCCTGTTCTTGGCAAACATGGAGACCCAGTGTGGTTTTCTGCTGGTTCTCTTCTACTTTAAGGTGTTGTCTTATACCCCATTTACACTACCCTCTAAAAACCTATCCGTGCTGAGCTTGGATCAGTTAACCGTGCCCGGCTCTGTTCCTTACGACCATTTACACACCGTGCTAGCGCGGCTCCTCGCCTCCTAGTGACGATCTACGGTACTACTGCTCTCTAGAGGTAAACAAGCATATCAACTTGGTGGTGCCTGTAACATTCAGGAAGTTATGATGTTGTGATATTTCGTTGTTTGAGGAGAGTCGGGTGAAGAAGGCAGCCTTTGGATTTACTGTTGGGAAGTGGATACGACAAACGATAGTCTAATCAGGGCTTACAGATGCAGGAAACGACAGACGTCGAGGTTCATCACACTGCTTGGCAGAATAATCACTGGAAATCATGTGGCACCATAGGGACGCCAGTATTTTTATGAATGTCTGAAAATTCATGATTATGGAGATGATGCGGTCTGCTCATGCGCTCTTTATCTAAGAACGGTGCCAGAACTGAACTAGTACCATGTTAGCGCAGGTCGGTTGTGTCTGGCACGGTCCGGTTCAGTTGTGCGTACCATTCACACGGCACGGTTTCAAAAGGGTTGTGGAAACTGGGCTTTGAAGTACGTTTTAAAAAAATAAAAAATAAAAATTTCAGTTGGTTATTCTGAACCAGTCTATTCTAACATCAAGACATTTACAGCCACAACTGTCAGACCATTCTGTTAACCTGGGTTGTTTTGTGGAAACGCCTACTAGATAAGCACTTTGACAGGTTCAGATCAACACTTTCTGCAAGTCGTCTTCATAACAGCGTGCCGGTCTCATACTCCAGTCTTTAAGGGCTGCTATCCTGGACTTTTAGATGCATCTGTTTCAACATCCTTCACTCTAATGTGAGCTCATTGGCTGAGCCTGACTGTTGTTAGTGAAGTAGTTTAGCCACTTGTTTCAGTTGTGTAGGAGACGATTGTTATAATGCATTGAGTTACTGCCCTGTGATTTGCTAGATGGCAAATTAAGTGGCGTTTTGAGTTTTTGCAGCAATAAATGCCTTTATAGGCCTTTGCAAAGGGGTTTCTCACCTGATACCGATTGTCACTTGAATATTTTATTTTTTTAACCTATTGGAAATGGATACAACTTTCTTCCTTTAATGGCACATGGTTCATCCCTTTTTTTTATTATTGGTTGTGGAATGAAAATGTAATCTGTAAGCTGAAGGTATTCTTGGAATACAAAAGACAAGTATTTTACTTGAAGGCACAGTTCTACATTTTAAGCACTCTAGTGGCACTTCTCAAGATCTAAGCCTCATTCTTGCAGCAAAAAAGGATCATTGCATGTTCAGATAAAGCCACACAGCATTTGCGTCATCCTGACGGCTGTGCTCATGCTACAGCTACAAATAAAGTATTGGGCAGGACCTGTAGCAACAATAGCAATGGAAAATATTTCTAACATTGGGTCATTTAAAGTTCACTGCCAGCTAACTTCCTCCAGGGTAGTGCTGCTTCAGAGTAGGGAGTCAAAGTCTGACTCCAAAAGCAGAAGAATGTCAGGTATTTACTTGGAGAAATTGTCAGACCTGTTGATCTTCACTTGAGGTGCCAACTAACTGTCCACCTTGTGGTTGGAGCATAGCATGGCTGTGTAGCTGCCATAATGGAGGAGGGGAGAGGGAGCACTTTTAATTACGTTCTGATGAAAGATCCTTTAAGGGCCCTGGGCTCTGCAAATGTTCCTCTACTGACGCCTGTAGTGCCGTTAGGCAGCAAAGGTAGAAGTCCCTAAAGGTCTCCTAACCGTATATTAAATCTGCTTGGTTGTGCAATTGTAGCATGAAAGGAAACGAGCTCTGGACACATCCTACTGATGAGGTTTATACAAACCTAAATATGCTAGCACTGTGAAAATGCCTGGACATAGCGGTTCAGTTCTCCACGTTAGCTTCTTGTTAATTACTTGGACCATTGTCCTTGTTAAGCAGCTACGTGCCCCACATTCCCATGGCCTTAGTGAGCTGGGCTTAAAGGGACAGTCCCCTAAATATTACCTCTCCAAAGCCAGATTTCAAATGGTTCTGCAACAGTTGGAACTAAATTTTGGTTTTGGTGTGGTGTACATGACTTTGTTTGTGTTTCTTTAGATGCGCTGGTACCCTACCCCTTCTGAGACTTCCCAGCCTGGATGGAAGTCCCGGCAGTTTTGTTAAATATTTAGTGAGTAATGCTCTTCCTCACTTGTAAATCAGTATTCAATGCAAAAAAATTGGTAACCTTGTTTGAAGTGAAAAGAAAAATACTTTTTGGCATTGAGGGGGCCTGACTGTTAATAAGATTTTTAGTTAGAAAACCAAACATTTTGTACAACCTGACCCAAAAATCTGTTAAGAATAAGGGGAAAAAAGACCTTAAAGGGCAGGATGCAGATTCCAGCAATTGACTGGTGCTTTAGAATAACTCAATTATCAATGAAAAGGTGACTTATTTCACAAACTGGATTCACAATGTATGTGTGTAATATTTCAATTTGTTCATCTTGATTATGGCTTACAATGAATCAAACCACAAACCAGTCATCTTTAATGTTTACGATTAATAAAAACTCTTAAAGATCTTAACTAGATGTGGATTTGGTGTACAGCACTTGCACTCTGTTTTTCCTGTGCTGGTATTTTGAATTGGGATATAGTGTGAAATGAAGATGTTAAAGGTATAGTCCGGACATATTAAATTGCAGTCCTGGAGGTCTGGTGTCCTGCACGTTTTGGATGTCTCTGCTCACACACGTGGATCTAATCGCAGAGTTACCTTCTCTGTATGCCGTCAAGTTCATCAGTTCTGCTAATGACCTGATTTTTGGGCCCAGGCCTGAAGCAGAGAGTCATCTTAAAGATGTGAGACACTAATGCTAGAGGACCGTAATAGGAAGCAGGGTGCAGTGGATGATCCTTTGGCTTAGAGTTCCTGGGGAGGATCAGATCATTTGGTTGTCTCACATGCCAATCTTTGTGCTCCCTAACACCATTGTACATCCTTGTTCGTTGCTAGATTCTTCTTGTTGATCCTCTTTACTGTTTATGTATCCAGTGGATTTTAAAGTTTGCTGATATTGAATTTGACAGTGTAGTGCAAATATTATCTTTTGCTAAGTTTTTATCGCCAAGCGACATGGACAGACGGTAAACAGAGCTGTGTTGGGAACAAGCACAAACTTTCTAGTTCCCATGAGGAGTTGAAGAGCAGAAAGGGTGGTCTTGTGTTGTGCTGCTATTTGAATGCACTATATTCTCCATGGGTTTTGGGCCAGCTAGCTAGTTGAACAGCAATAGTGGATTGAAGCACACTGATTTTAGGCAGAGTGGACCGTTGCATGAGTATCCTGCAGCAAATGGAAAATTTTAAAATGAACAATTCCATTCAAAGTAGATGGCTTTAACTTTAAAAGTAATAAAGTGGCTCCCAGAGTCAACCAGGAAGCTTCACACTGGACACCAAGCAATTTGCATTCAGTTGTCCTGTCAATGACAAAGATGAAATGTGAAACTTCTTCAAATAAAAGGTATTTTAGATCTCTGAACTGCAGTCAAGTTTTCTTAAAGCTGCAGCTACCCCTGATGGCTGTTCGTTAGAAATAATTGCATACAGCAGCCTTTTTGGAGGTTTCCTATGATTTTCAAAAGTTTTGCATGGTGGTGTAGGCCATTTATGTAGTCTTGGCATGTCAGTACAAAAACCTAACTTTAGTTTTCTGAGAAACTAAATTTTGTGCTCTCATTGGCTTGCAAGCCATAATCGAGTTGACTCAAATATTTAAAACTGATATATTTTTCCGTATTTTAATTAGTAATGCACCTATATGGAATGGTCTAGTTTACCAAACATGCCTTACTTGTCCTGGAAAATATTGTTGCAGTTGGTTTTGACTTGGTGCAAAAGAGTATTTACAGCAGCAGGGGGGAACTGTTCCAGAATATAAGCGGATTATAGCAACCCCTAGTTTTAAAATACCTGTGTTATCATTGGACCTCTTTAGAAACATACCAGATGTTGTTGGAGCAGTTTTTAAACTATTAGAACATTTCCAGCAGGCACGTAAGAAACACTGTGGTGCAAGTTGGGATGTGTATAAATCAGTTTAAATCAATTTTAAACTATTTGTTGCAGGTTTTTAGGAAAAATCAAAAGGGTTAAAGTAGCTGGTATCGGTCTCTTTGAAACTAAATGGAATATAGAAATCAGTTTTAAAGTTCCTAATCGGAGCATAACCCACTCATGACAGGCCTTTTCTCCATTTCTAGAAAATGGTAAAGTGGATTTATATCTTTCAAAGACTTTCTTCCCAGTTGAATTAGCAGGATGTTTATAACAAGGAAAAAAAAATGTAATGGTTGAGGAAAAAATTTTCACCTACTTGAGAAATCTGTAACCACTGTAGAATACATGCCAGCCCCAGTGGGGGCGCTGTTACACTCATACATATTGCAAGGTGCAAACAGCAAAATGAAATGGCAGCACAGCAGTTTGAGTTTTAGAGGATGGAGAGAACTCATCATTTTGACAAAAGGTGTTTTGTGTCCACCAACAAATGCAACACCAGCAGTTAAAATCTGCCCTCTCATGTTCCTGGTTCAAAGATGTGTAACCAGACAAGTGTAGTTTTTTTGTTTTTTTTCACACCAATAATCGTAATAAACTCCTTCATGCATAGACCTATCATCGTGTCAGTGCCAATGGGTCTAACAGGGAAGGTGCCTTTAATAAAAGAAAATAAATGAATAAATAAATGCTCAAATGTACTACGGAATATTAGGGCCAGGCTACAGATTTTATTTTTATTTTGAGAATAAAGTTGGAATATTACAAGAAGTCATCATACCACAACCCATTACAGAAATAAACCTTTTACGGTAGATCCAACCAGCACCCCTGAACATCAACAGTCCACATCCTGTCCAATTTGATGCTGATGTTGCTAAAAGATGTCCTTATTTCTGAAACCGAAGCCAAAGTATAACTTCACATGATGTGCAAAATTCCTGATTTTTAGGGAAAGCGATGCTTCTTGTAAGAGTTGTCATAAAATACAACTTTATTATAATTTTGACTTTTCGTAGTGTTACGACTTTATTCTCGTAATGTTATGACTTTATTCTTGAAATGGCAAAAAATCTGTAGCCTTGCCCTAATACTGTCGTACAAATGAGTTTGACTTGTATAAACTAAGAGAAAAATGAAGAATTATGAACCCATCCAGGTTATCCTTACAATCCGGTATGATATATAAGCTCTATACCACTTCCAGATTTATTCATCCTATTAAGTCCTATGCAGAAGGTGAAGACTAGCTAAATGTAGTTTCTGCTGTAAATGTTCTCATGCATCAAAAATCTAACCTACCAAACTATTTAAAACTGCAACATCCTGATCTCAGTCTCTAGGTTCTTAAACTGGCTTCCATCTTGATATTGTCAGTAATTTTTTCCTGATGCATTGTTACAGTGTCAGCTTTTAGCTGAGGATTTTACGTCTTTAATACTAACCTGTCTTTTCCTGGTGTTCTTTTCAGGCCTCTGGGAACCACACCTTTATCCACCTGAAGTGAGGTTTGCCATGCCCTTGTTAACTTAAACAAGTTTATTTAATGGACAGATGTGCATTGTTATAAACAGTATTTATCTCCTTCCAGTTGTCTCTGGGGGGAGTTGGAGTTAAAACAATCTTGCTGTCGACAATCTGAACTTAACCTTGGCAACTACTGCGGTACCATTAGCACTTCAGATTAAAACTGAATTCATACAAACCCCATGGATCCTGCCTGCTGAGGAAAACTGAAGTCACTGTTTAATATTTCCATGGGTTGCCGCTGCTCCTAGGAGGTTTAGAGGCGTTAAGTCATTGCATGTTAGTCTTTTTGGCATGAATATAGAGCGCAGATTTCTGTGTATCCTAATTTTCTTAGTGTTTGTGTTGCCATTTGGCCTAGACAGCAAAATGTTTTGTTTCTTCCTGTAGCTCCTTTGTCTTTAACCTCTGTGCAAGTTTGGCTGTTGTGTAAATGGCTTATCTTGCATGGACCCTGTGAATGCATCCCTTCGTTTGAACAATCCCAGGCCTCTTTATCAGTGTATGTCATTATTTGAGCAAAGGAGTGCAAATGTTGTACTTTTTGCGTAATGTATATTTATGCATTTTTGTGCAACTAAATAATGAACCTATATAAGTTGGATGTTTAGTCGTCTCTTGTGTTTGGTGTTAATTTTCGATCCTGTATCCTGTTAAAGTAGTTTTAAAGAAAAAGTGCAATTTGTTTAAAGGGGACGTTGGAATTCTAGCCATTCTGCTAAAAAGAGATTGTTTTACAGCAATCTTTCAGAATGTGAAACTGGACTACAAATGTATAGGGTTGCTTTTTTTGGTGGGAGGGTAGGGATTTTGAAATGGGTAGCAGGATTAGACTGAAAGAATTTAGTTTGTGGTTTAGAAAATGTTTGTCCTTGTATCTGCTGTGCATAAGATGTTAAACACCCATCTTATGAATAAAATAAGTGAATGCATCCTTCTGTTTGTCATCTGTCCTTGCTTTTCACTGACCAAAGCTAATAACATTCAGACTATGGCAAGTCGAAAATGCAACCTGTAATTCTGCAGCGATCAGATGTTTGAATGAATTATTGATTCAAACTTGTCATTTGTAATGCACCACTGCATTAGTGTCTCTTTGCATCATTTGTGGAGCTGACCTCCACACTCTGCCCTCTGCTGTTCTTGGAAGATGCTGTGCTCAACCAACCGTGCTACATCCTCCAGGGACTGGACTATACCGTGTGACCAGCTGCTATTCCAAACTCAGTTGCTGGTTAATCAAATGTGGCCAAATTTTATTGTACCTGGTTTTAGGGATGTTTACTTTTTTGACAGACCCATCAAATTACTTTCAGTTGATCAATTAGCTTCTTGTCAAGAAAGCTCCAACACTCAAAAGTAAAGCTTTGGCATAGAAGGTACATATGTGATTCAATAGTCTTCCATGGAAGGGAAGTTGACTCATTAAATTGAAATGTTCTTGTTCTGGGGTTAAAGTGAATAGATGGTATCCAGCCTCTAAACAAACCTCTTTGAATATTGTCCTAAAACTGGCATGGCTATCTCATGAGGTAAATGATCTGAGGATTTATCCATTTGACCTTTATTAAAAAACAGGTCATTTAACTTCACTTTCAAACAATATTTGAATTGACAGGGAATCAATATGAAGTGTCTGTAGGGTGGGGGGGGTCTGATGGACTTGAATCTCTTTCAAGGACAAGAACTGCATGTCACATCTCTATAAAGGTACATATCTTTTCAAGAACCTTAACACGGTCTAGTCTGCTTTAAGAGGAAAACGATCTAGAACTACAAGCTGCTTAAATACACATTTTCACGATGAGCTAAAGAAAAATTGGTTAATGCAAGTGATCTCTTTATGAAATCTTGAATTTTATAAATTCCCTTAGAAAACATGTTTATCATTAACCTCAAATTCCTCTGGGGGGGGTCTTCATTCCCCATTGAATTGGAGACATCTCCAGAGTGTACCCTGCCATATTGTCAAGTGGAAAACTGCATTAGTGCTGCAAAAATTATGCATGCATAGAGTATATATGGTTTGGCATAGACTTCAGAAAACATATATGCATTTCCTATTTTTTGTTTATCCGTATTTATGGAAATTTCTAAGTGTAACTGATAAAAGCTAGATGGGAAGGTTAAAAAGTGCAAAGACTTATTTTTATACAGGACTTTGTTGCCCCCTACGGATCAAAAATGTAAGGTGCAACTGAAAAGAGGCTGTTATAGTATCTGAAAGCCGTTTAATGCCAAAGCAGCTCAAACATTTTGGGGATATTTCTACTGTAGGTAACAGCTCTTAGTGCATGAATTCCACAATATATATTTTACAAAAAAATTGAATAGTGATGCATCTCTTACCTACACAAGCAAGTTTGGCTATTTTTTTTTCAGCAAAGTAGTGCTGATTATGTATTTTTAAATATCTCTACAGTATGCAGAAGTGACTATTTTCCAGACAGCTTTTGTATTCTGATCAGCGGTTACATGTTTAAATATGCTTGGCCTTGCATACCAGTTTTCTATGAATAATGCTTTAGGCTTGATTTTCAGGGAGAAGGTACTTTTATTTTGTCTAGTACCTATTTAGTTTAAGTTAATATAAACATATAAAACACAACATTCTTTTATGTCCAAGTACAATGCAAAAAAAAATAAAAAATCCTGTTGTAACAAAAAATGAACCTCAAAATAACCAAAAAGAGCTTTAACAATTAATCAGAACCCCTTTTAAAGTAACTACGGTTTCTTCAGTGGTGTTAATTGATTCATTTTAACGATTGGCTCTTATCAGTGATCAGGGGTAAGACAATAAAAAATGTAGGGTTTTTATTAATGTATCAAAACTAATATTTTGAACTATTTTAAGTCAGAATATAGAGCATATACGGTACTTGACTGCTCTTTAGTGAAAAGAACACATAAGAAATGCAATTTTTTTTTTCTGCTTTAACCTGCAGATTTACTAGCAGTTCCTACAGATTCTAATAATAAAGAACTTGCCTCAAATTTGAGATTGTTTTACAGTTTTTAGAATCAAAAACACATATGTTAAAATGAGAATGTGTAAAAACCAAGAAACAGCTAATTATTTAATCTACATGGATGCAAAATAAGCAGAAAATAGTCATGTTTACCACGTTTTATTGTGCTCAAGCCTATAAAGTACAGCACATTTTAAAAGTATGATTACATGTTTAAATTTATTACAAACTTTGACATTTAAATGTTTTTAAAAATGTGTTTCTATTTGTAACCCAAGGGTGGGGTTTCTGGCTCAACATTCACAGTGACCGTGACATTGGTGCAGTATTTGTTGCTTTTGGCCGGTTTTGCAGGTTCTAAATCCTGATGGAAAATTAACATGACATATCCATGAATCATGTAAGCAGAGTGAAGCATGAAATGTGTATAGATTTATGGTAGACTGCTAAAAAAAAAAAAATGCACATTAGTGTGGCTCTGCAAGCCGGATTCTGCTGATCTTTTTTTGGAGAAGTTTCTTTTGTTGATCCAGAGTTTCCTTTCTATTATTATTTTTTTCTTTTTTGCCTCTGGTGTCTAATACTATGTAATTGGATTTTTGCAGGTTTTTCTATAATCCATCACCATAGCAACCATTGCAGTTTGGCTTTGTTTTACACCCAATAATAGTTCATCAACATCTCTCAATCTGAAATAATACACTAACTGCTTACTAAAGTATCAACCTAGTTAAAAAGTATGCACTGATACAGGCTAGGAGCAAGAACAAGAGAGAGGAGATGGAAATTCCTGCTGTCTATTCAATAAATCAGAATAGACTGTGTGAAATCTTTAGAAAACAGGTTAAAAGAAATTAAAGCCCAAGCAAGAAACCATTACACCACATTCCATATTGGGAGAGCAGTGTAATGTGTTTCACTGAAACATGGCTTAATGATCATATGCCAGACTTGAGTATTTATTTCTGTCAGGCTTTCTGACCATGTGATGAGACAGAGAAGCATCCTGGGCCTCCATAACACCTCAGCAGTGCTACAGGCTGATTGCCTCCATGCCACGCTGCATTGAAGCAGTCATTTCTGCAAAACGATTCCCGACCAAGTATTGAGTGCATAACTGTACATAATTATTTGAAGGTTGACTTTTTTTGTATTTGTAAGGGCAAACCCTTAATCAACAGTGATATGAAGGTACTGCAAAACAAGAAAAAAGAGCCTTCAGGAAGGGAGACAGGGAGTTATTGAGGAACATACAGAAGCGACTTGAGGTCATGAAAAAAGAAACTTAGATGGTATATACTGTAGGAAGAAGATGAAACGAAAGCTTTAACAGAACAATATCAGACGTGTAGCGAGGGATGAAGAAGATTGCAGGCTTTAAGTAGAAGGAGGATCAAAGAAGTCTGGACAGAGCAATGAACTAAATATATTTTAAAACGGGTTCATTTCAAGAACAAGCTCAGCATTCTTATCTCCTGCTCACAATCAAATGTAAATCCCGCCCTCTTTCGATCTGAAGTATCTCTGTCACTCCTCAAATATTTCATCTTCCAAAGTGGATCCTCTAGCTTTTATGTATTTGTTCTCTGCCATTCAGTAGACGGTGCTGCTCCCTCCCCACTTATATCTGTCTCTAAAAATCATCTGGAAAAATTAAATCACCATTACTATCCAAGTCCAGATGGTGTCACCCCGTGAGTCTTGAAGACCTGTGCAGAGGAGCTCTGGGGGGTTCCACAGCTCCTCTTCAACCTTAGCCAAGACCCAATGTTGTGGATGACTTCCTGCGTCATTCCAGCACCAAATAAAACTCAACCAACATTCCTCAATGACAGAGACTGTACCTAAGCCTTAAGGAGGCTTAGGTCCTTTAGTATTTGCAGCAAGATGCTGCATATCCTCTGAAAACCTGTTGAGGAGAGGGTGATCTCTTCCGCCATCATCTGGCAGGGTAACCACATCAGAGCAAGTAACTAAAAACAGCCCAACAAGCTGATAAAAAGGGTCTGCTCTGCTCTTGGAAATCCTCTAGAACATCTAGAGGGGATTTCACAAATATGATTTCTTTTTAAAATGAAGAACATTATGGAAAAAATGAGCATCCTCTTAGACAACTTTTGTCATTGTGTATACAGAGAGTGTATACAAAATGAAATTTCATTTTGTACAGCTTTCATGACATTTCCATTTTCATTTCTTAAAGTGCAGCAATGATCAAATGTAAACAATGTGGGAGATGGGAGTTGGGGAAGTTCAGAGAATTAAATATTTGTAGTCCAATTATGCAGTGTTTTGGTTTGGTGTTCACTAGAACCTGCCATGCTGAACATATCCTACACCATGCATGTCTGATCTTACACTCTTTCCAGCTCTTTCTAGCAGACTGAAACACAAACCTTATAACGGATATTGCAAAAGTTGAAATCTAAATAAATGTTTTTCTTAAAATAAGTGCATTTTTTCTTGAATTGAGGAGGTAATTCCATAACCTGACAACAACCAGATGCATGTGGCTGTTGTCAGGTTAGTAATTCCATTTGCCAATAGAAAAAGACAATTTACATTTAAAATAAGAAAAAGAAATTGCATTGTCTTATTTCAAGTGCATATTATCTAATTTTTCTATTCTATAGGCAAATCATCTTATTCACTTACTCAAATTAAGGATAAATAATTTGACTTATTTCTAGATAGTTTTTGCAGTGGCAGACAATCTCAACATTGTTAGTGGTGATTTTAACTGTTGAACAGATGGATTCCCAAAAAACAGCATATTAGATCATGCACCAGAAATAAAAACACACTGGACCACTGTGACAGTCTTTAAAGGATCATACCATGCAGCTTCATGACTTGTTGATCTGTCTGCTTCATCCCATTTCAATTTAAGCCTGAAAACCTCTAAGCCTGAGGTTAGAACTGTGACCAGAGCAGTCGGATTAGAGGTTACAGTCCCGCTTTAACTGCAAAGACTGAAGAGATTAAAAGTTTCACACCCTAAAATAAATGTACTTTATTAGTTTTGTAAGGAAATGCTGCATGTGTACCATCCAAGACCATTCCCACACATAACAATAGACAAAATTGTCTTAACATATTAACACCATTCTTGTTAAGATCCACCACAGACTGCACTTCTTGCTAAACTCAAGATGTGAAACCCTCTTCAGAAGCTGCTGATCATCTTTTTTTTTCATATCTACCATGGCTGCACCTGAACACAGAAGCACAATAGAGAGCATTCTGATCAGCTATCTCACTGTGTGGCGTGGAGGCTGCAGATCCCCAGACTGGAAGGAGGTGAAAAAAGTGGTGAGAAGATCATTGGGGCTCCTCTTCCCTCCATAAAAGGCATTTCATCCCAGCGCACCATATCCTGAGCTCGTAACATCATCAATGACCCCTCACATCCCCACCATGGACTGTTCTCCCTGCAGCCCTCTGGGAAGAGACTTCACAGCATGCAGGTCCAGCAGATTCTACAACAGCCTCTTTTTCACTGCCATTAGACTGCTGAACTGTTGAGAAAACTCTAAACCATGGCACAGACTCTGCATGACACTGATAACACAAAACCAAAATACTGCATAGTTGCACCATATATATTAATGCCCTGAACTTCCATATTATTGCGTTTTTTTGTAACATGTTTTTCTTTTTCTTTTCTCCTACACTGTTTACATATGATCACTGCTGCACTCTATGGAATAGAAATGTTCATTTATTGTCTGAAAGCTTTACTAATCAAAATTGCTTTTTATATACACTCTGTCTATACAAAATGACAATAAAAGTTGTCTAAGTCTAAAAAAAAAAAACTAAGTCGACGATGTCATCATTTATTATATCCTGTTCACATTCACTGCTCTGTTTTCAGTAACTCTGCTATAAAACACATAAAACTAAAAACGTTTCCACTCTCTCAACCTGTCTTCTTATAATAAAAAAGGGGAAAAAAAGTCTTTTGAAAGTTGCAATTATACTTAAGTATTTTGGCTTATGAGACTAATTTGTATTGTTTTGCCCTATTAGAAATATAGATTGGGTAAAAAAACACTGCCAAATTAGATAGGTTGGTTTAGCCAAGAGTTTGGTTGAAAACATAACTTGCAACCCGATTAAAACCAAAAACTGTGGAAAAACTATTATGTTTGAATAAAAATGAATAAAACCTTTCATTTTGCTCATCATTGCCCCATTTGCACAAACACTTTCACTGTCTGCTTGAGTTTATTTCACTAAAATGTCAGAAAAACTGTGCACATTAAATTATTGCTCTCTTCTAAGACATTTTACACACAAAAATTAACTTACAAAAGATTTTATTATACACACCAATCATTAACAATTTCAAAGGAGCTCAAAAGGGGAAGAAAAGAGAAAAACATCCATTATCTGACACGCTTTATCCCAAGTGGGTGCTGGTGCCTATCTCCAGCTGTCTACGGGCGAGAGGCGGGGTACACACTGATCAGGTCACCAGTCCATCGAAGTGCAACACAAACAGGAAAAACAACCATTCACACACACACTTACACCTAAGGAGAATTTAGAGAAGCCAATTAACCTAACAGTCATGTTTTTGGACTGTGGGAGGAAGCCGGAGTACCCGGAGAGAACCCACGCATGCACAGGGAGAACATGCAAACTCCATGCAGAAAGATTCCGGGCCGGGAATCAAACCTGGAACCTTCTTGCTGCAAGGCGGCAGTGCTACCCACTCCACCACTGAGCAGCAAAAGAAAGACAAATGTAAAAAAAAAATCTGATTTTATTACAAACTGTAGTTCTACTTTCCACCAGTAGATGACGACATGTTCACGAGGCTTCATGAACTGTGGGGATTGTTGAAGCAATTTGGCCAAATGGCTCAATGCCTCATAAGGCCTCATTTTACAATCACTAATTAAAGGTTATAATAATTATAACTGGCTGACATACATGCACCAGTAGGTTCATTCAAATAAAAATATAATTGAAGATTCTAGATATATATATTTTTTTAGTTCAGTAAAAAATAAAATTAAATAATGAGGTAAAAATAAATTCATTTTTCTATTTTCGTTTCCTGTGATAATTCAACATCCAATATGACCTGGTGATTTTTTTTTTGGCGCTGTGGCCTGTTCACGATGTTGAGCTCGTGAACCTACGGAGGCTCTTGAGGCTCGCTCATTGGTCCCGCACACCTTCAGCAAATTAGGACTAATTAGCTTCTAGCAGATTTCATTAAAACATGGCTCTCTACTTCAGCCCGGGGTCGTTATTGTGACATTTCTTTTAGGCTGTCTGTCCACATCATGGCGTTTTCCCTGGTGAGTTAAAAAAAAACGGAACTGAAGCAGGTTTCAAATAAATGTATATGCTAAAGTTTCTATGCTAAATAAATATGCTAAAGTTACTAGCTTTGATTCGCCGCCATATTAATTCATGGCGACGGCAATAAATTAACTAAAGACACTTCAGGTTGAGCCTTATTTCTTGTTTTTGAAAAGTTATTAGTGTTTAGCACTGATTCGGGGGTATTTTATTGGCTCTATGTTGCTTGTTCCGTCAGAGAAACGATGCCCGCCGCCCTGAGAGCCCAGACATGGACTCTCCGGCCCTCTCCACCTGCAGCAACGCTGACATCTTCCGGAGGATGAACAACATGCTGGGCAATGCGCTGGACTTCACCGGTGTGTGCACCACACCCAACAGCACCAAACACAAAGACTGTGGTAAAGTCCCCCCCTACTCAAAAACTGCTTTAGTTTTATACTTTTTATTGTTTAGAGTCTAGATGTATTTTTTTCTTGTGCAGAAACGAACGAAAAATTATTTTTTTCTTGGACAAATGTTTTTTTATTTTATTTTTTTTATATTAAGCTATTAGCATTAACATGAAGAATACTCAGACAAGGGTGTAACTTTGTGATGAAAGTTGGTGGGGACACTAAGGGTGGTTATTATTCATTACATTTTTATTATATTTTCCAAAAATGAGCTCAAACATGTATTTATTGAATGTTTTCCTATTGTTGAGAGCACAAGAGAACCATAATACACTGATATTTATATTTATAGATGTTAGAGAGATGCCTTTTCTGATTCAGATGCCAAAATCGATATATCATGCATCCCTAGAAGTACAATTTCAATTCCATCCTCCAGAAAAATATGGATATGCTTCATTTAAAATATAGCATAGCATTTTTTTTTTCTTGTAAACTTTGTGGTAAACTTGGAGATATTTTATTGCATGTGGCATATCTCAGGAAATCTGTTTCACCTTAAAATCTGCAGCTCTCCCCACTTCTCTCTGTCTAAAAATATCAATTAACCTCTTTACTAATATAATGATGCCAGAGACAAAGTTTGCAGATGTGTAGAAGCTCTGCAGTCTGATTCTGTCTGTACAATAAGAAAGTGTTCATTTTAACCTGTAACTGTGAGTCATGGTCCTCTGAGAAGCTGAGCTTTTTTAACAAGTAAAGAAGAACAAACTATATATTCTTGCGTTATAATACTAACTTGTATAAATGTACAATCTGTTGCCATTTCTTGCTGAAAAAGCTCTATATGTCAGATTTTTCAGTGGTATGATCTCAAGTTTTTTTTTAACCACCTCGTCTCCTAACTCTTAAACGTCGAAGGAGCTGCTGGTTGATATTCACTGAGTGAAATGCGACCGCAAATCAGAGGTCTCAAAGCGACAGTTCTGATGTTACACCGAGATGAGGGACATGGGAGCAGCGCACGGGGGGGAAAAAAAACACAGACTGAAAACGGATGGCTGCACCCAACCTCTGTTACCTTTAGCTAAAGTAAATGAGCAGAAAGGGAGGGGAAAAAATGGAGATTATTGGTGGGGACGTCCACACTAGTCCTTCAGATAAATTAATTGATTAAACCAATGAAAGGAAGAAGTAGCATAGTGGATATATTATTTACCCAATGGAAGGATATTAATGGTATCAGGAACGGGTAAGTCCTCGGGGGCTTTTTCACGGTAAAAAGGAGTTAATTATATCATTATCTAAAGATGACTAAAGCAGTTTTGTCATCATAACGAGATGATTGGTGTGCATTAAAACTGATTACGTCCTTCAATACCGCAAAAGCAGGAGAGGATTTAGAAGTCATGGCAGCCTATATGTCATTTTGTAAATAATCACGTTTAACTTTTGGTTAAGAGACGATGTTGTTGGTTTTTTGATGATTTGCCTCAGCTTTACACACATGCGGTACCGTGACTGCACAATTACGGGTACCGCAGGCACCCGTAGTTTAAAGACGTTTAACACCCCATCCAGGAAGCTTTTTCAATTCAAAGTGTCTGAATTGGCATTGAGTTCCAGGCTTTTATGGAGTAGCCCATCAAAGCCTTGTAATGGCTTAGAAAACGTACACATTGAAACTGGAAAACCAGCTCCACCCCTTAACGACCTAACGACTCCTGTTATTGAGGGGTGGAGCTTGTTTCCATTCTTCATGTGCATGAACTGCGGAGCTGAGTCTGACGTGGTTTTTAGTCGTGCAGTGTGAGCAGGTAGATCGCATCAGAGCGTCTGGCCGAACATAAATCGTGAGCTGTGAGCAGTAGCTGCGTGCAGCGACTGGGAAAATTGCACAGTGTACACCCAGCTTAAGTGGCCTCCTTTTACTCCCCTGCTCTCCTTAAAGACTTATAAGTGTACAGTTAACATGTTGGTTGCCAGTGCATTCAATTAGGATTTGCAAACACTTGACTTGCCTGTCCAAAAGGATGTGGTAACTTCTCCATTGCTTCTTGAAACCTTTTTGCTTCAAGTTGACACAAACTTTCCAAAGCTGAGCTTGATCTTCACTTTTACTGGCTTCTTAAAAAAAGTAATTTTATAGTCTCATTGAAAAGGTTTAAGCTTTGACCTTTAAATTTGATAACCTTCCAACTACTAAAACAAAAGCAACTGTATATGGATTCAAATTTATTTTCTGAACACTTTCGAATGTAGACTAGCGCCAAACTGAATTATTTTTATTTCATTAGTAGTTGCCTAATTTTTTTTTTTCCCCAAAGGTTGTTGCTGCCAATACAAAATATAGGATGCATGCATTTTGTAAAAATGTATCCCAATGATTGTATTTGATAGTTGCTTACAATTGACTAACAGAATTTTAAAAGGAGGAATTTGGAATCCGTCATTTGTAACTGAGCACAAACCTGAATTCGGGGATTGCTGTCGAGTCATTGAGTCGACAGCAATCAGCTGGTGTTCATTAGAGGGAAAACTTTGGACCAAACTATGATCTGGTTGAATTGTCTCTGTAGTTAAAGTGCCTTGAGATAACGGGTGTTGTGAATTTGCGCTATATAAACTGAATTGAACTATAAACATCAAATGAAAAACTGAATTAAGTTTCACTTTGTCACTTCTAGTGTAAAAACTGATGACGTTGTCAACAGCTGATTCATGCTGAATCACTGATCTGCAGCACTGCAGCAGTATTTTCTCCTCCCATGGAGAAGTATGTGCCAAGCAAGAAGTTTGTTGTGGTTCATATTTTATAAACTTAAAAACAGTGTCTGCGCTCAATGCATTGTTACTCTGGTTTTCTAAAGCTCAGAGGGTCGCATGTGTTTTTTTTTTGTTTTTTTTAGTACCTTATGTGAGTAAATTAGGTTGTGGTGCAAACAGAGCTAAACTCCTTTTATTGGCTCCAGGCCCGTGCATCTGAGCCCTCTTGCTGAATCAGGGGGAGCAACGGGCAGCTGGATGCTTTCCAGTAGTGGGGAGGGAGGAGAGGAGCTGGCAGCGCATGTCTGCACCATCCTGAACATCTGATCAGTCAGCTGCTTCTGATGCAACCAGCCTTTCCATAGCTTTTACTTTTTTCTTTTGCCTCTTATGAGGAAAACTCATTAAACTGATTGAATGAAGGAAGGGAGGGAAAAATCCCTGGGCATCTAGAACGTTTGGTACTTTGGTTCTAAAGTTTGCTGAGTCACTCACTCAGCGCTGCCTCCCTCCCCTCCTGCCTCTGACTAGAACAAGTAAGCGGCAGCAGCGACGGCACTGGCAGCTGTTGCCTTGCCTCCTCCAAGGCGAGTACTTCAATCTACAAACCAATAGCTGTGACTGGGATTTCTCATTACACAGTTGTTAAGCGGGGAAGGTGGAGGAGGGTGAAGCTGATGTCATTAGAAGGGGTGTGCGAGTGCATCAACAGCCATGTCACATGCTGCTAGTGATGCGGATGGAGATGCATGGCAGGCACAGAGGCAGCAGGTTAGCTCCGCCACCATCCAGTGTAGGGGAGGCGTGATAAGGGAAGTTTGTGTTTTAGTTTCTCTTCTTGATCTTTCCTTTTTTCCTTTCCTTTGTGAAGCAGACTGACCTTTCCGCTAAGGCTTCTTTCTTCTTTTGTTTGCTAACTGGATCTCCGATCTAAAGAGTCGGAGCTGGCTGCTGTGGGCAGCAGGAGGATGCTTTTTCCCAACTGTGGCAGCATACCCAGCTCCCAGGACATCCCCATATCCCGGGGCTCTTCGGATGTCACAGACCTCGGCCTTGGACTGCAGTCGCTCCGGCTGTCCAGCTGGGATAGACCGTGGAGCAGCCAGGAGGCGGACTCTCATTCTCCATCAACCCAGGTTCAGAGCAGCTCTAACTCCAGTAAGTGCTCCATGTTTTCAGCAGATTTTGTTTCCTCAAACTTGATGCACATTTTTTTTTTTTATTTTGTGCACAGTAATACTTGTCATGGTTCTGTGTGAGGGAGCAAGCTGGGGCATTGCTAAGGATGATGAGGCAGTTTTGCTTTGCTGCGTCTGTAGCAAGCATATTTTCAAACAAGCCCATCGAGCTGTTTTCATTTTGATCACCTCAGTGATGTTAATATATATTGAACTTGATTACCTGTTAGCCATACTTAAAATGTGGTGTTTGGATATTTAGTGGACTCTCAAAGTTCTAAGGGTGGATGTTAATGAGCGATAAACACCTCTGAGGTAATGATTATCTTTACTTTCATAGCTTCAAGAGCCGGATGTTGAATCAGAGCTGCCTGACCCTGATTAGAGAGGTCAAACTGGGCCTGTAACGATGAATGGTACCTACAGCTCGGTCTCCTTGGTAACAAGCCATAAAATCAGCTCTGGCCAACTGTGGCACTGGAGCAGTCTCATTAAACTG
The DNA here is from genome assembly GCF_000732505.1 of Cyprinodon variegatus. Taxonomy (NCBI): domain Eukaryota; kingdom Metazoa; phylum Chordata; class Actinopteri; order Cyprinodontiformes; family Cyprinodontidae; genus Cyprinodon; species Cyprinodon variegatus. Next base: position 937,707 of record NW_015150609.1, on the reverse strand, counting down.
GTCTGCTGTTGGAAGAAATCTGGCATTTACATTTTTAGCTTTTCTATTTCAGAAATGTACTTGGAAACAAATGGTGAAGTGTTCAGTGTTTAGAACCAAGTGGCTATGATGATGATCTGTAGGTTTATTAGTGCTTTTTAAATGTAGTTCTTAAGTATCTGCTGTTCTAAATCAAAATGGAACTTTGAATTCAGCACAGCTGCCTTTTTAATTCATTTGCAAAATACATTAAGGGAAGAAAGATGCAACTTTTGGAAACGACTGCAGCTTGCTTGCTGACGAATCAATACTGCTCTGTAGAGTCAGCATGCACGTCCCATTTTCTTCAGATTGCACTGCTTGCAAATAAATATCTACACACTAGCTTTCTTGGTAACGCTGTAAATGTTTCCTCTACCAGTGCTGGGCATGTTGAACAATCCTTTCAGTAGCATCCTCGGGAAGCCTCCAGGCTATCTGCCCCAAGAGTCCCTGAGCATGACTGCTGACTTTCTGGAGAAGTTCCCGGGAATGGCCCGCATGGCAAACCGACTGGACTCCAGCTCCTTTTTGGACTCTCGCTCCAGCAGTCCCCAAGACTCTGAGACCAGTGGGTTTAGCTCTGGATCAGATCACCTCTGTGACATGCTGGTAAGACCTGGGATTTTTTCATCAGTTTAATTTGTTGCTTAAATTTGCTCAAATGGGTGAAAAAGATTTGATCAGAAAGCGATTTATAGAACAAATGCACAAACAGGATTTAAGGTTTGAAGGAAGCAATTTCCTGCATTTTCACGCTGCTGATATTTTCATTTTGGACGTTATGCTTTGTTTTAATGTTGAAGCTTCCTCTTTAAATCTCACCTTCAGTAGTAGAATGGGTGTTCCTGAAAAATATTTTCATGAAGGATTTGGGTTAAGACTTGTCAACGCTGCAGTTACCTCATTATTTGATCATTTAAATAAATGTCCCTGAGCTTAAACCTTAATGTTCTTAGTACTTGTGTTCTCAGCAGGAAGTTTGTCCTTCCTTTTTAAACAGCAGAGGTTTGACTTCAGTCTTTGACATATTGGCAGAATAATTGCTGCCAAAGCACAACCAGAATTGCTGATTGCACTCAGGGGACCTCTTCTTTGGAGATTCTTTGGGGGGAGGAAATAAGCTTGGCAGTAATTTGACTTTATATAAAGGGTGAGCAATCGTTTTGATCTGCCTTTAGTTCAACACACCTGAATCAAATAATTAGATGATTGAGAGGACTCTGAAGGAACTGACTACATGGTGAGGAGGTATCTCAGTCATTTGATTTAGGTGTTGGACCAAGGATGAATCTAAAAGTTACAGGGTACCAGCCCCCAGGAACTGGAATTGTCCACCACTGCTTTAAATGAGTCGGAGCCAAGTAGAGGAGTCTTAAGCTCCCCTCCCAAAATTGCATGATGTATAATGGCTTAAATGGTTATAAACCTGAACAATTTATAAAGCTTTGACAGTTGAAGTTTATTACTGATCCCCTCTGAAATGAAAATCAGTCTAGGTGAAGAAATGAGGTCGGTGCAAAAAAAATGCTTAAGCTGTCACAATACTTAAGAAATTGATTTTCCTATCATTTAAAAGCTTACAACAAAGCTGTTGAATTAAACTGGATGGCTGCAATGTAGGAAAGCGTTTTCTCACACATCTAAGATGTTAATCTGCCAAATTGATCGATGGCAGTCGTCTAATCTTTATCCGATCGTCTGTAAATGTTCTGGACGTCCTTCTCTGCAGTCAACTTTGCGGATTTCTCCTCCACTGCCTTATGTGACGTCCAACATGCAGAAGGACCTGCTGCGGCTGGGCTCAAGACTGGAACCCCAGGACACGAGCTCTCCTCTCACTCCACCGCCCAGTGCCAGCCCCTCCTCTTCAACAATTTCCCGCCGCTGGCGCACCGGCTCCCCATGGCCAGGCTCAGACGTACTGGACCAGTCGGATGACGCGTTCAGCATCGAGAGGGAGGCCCGTCTGCACCGGCAGGCTGCAGGTTTTTATCACTGCCCTGTGTGCTTTAAATATTCAATCAGACCTTGTTGCATAGCCTTATTTCTTTGCACATCAGCTGTGAATGAGGCCACGTTCACCTGGAGTGGTCAGCTGCCTCCCAGAAACAACAAGGATCCCATTTACTCCTGTAAGGTCTTTCTTGGTGGCGTGCCATGGGACATCACTGAAGGTGTGTCTTTACTTGAAAGTTAACCCTTATATTTGCCTATATTTTTCTAAAATTTCCATATTCTGTTGGGGTAACGGCTGCAGTAGGATTAATTGTTAATCTTTGAACAGTTTACAGTAGCCTAACACAGCTACAGTTGTACTAACATTAAACTAGATGAGCAGTCTGAGTGCCAGTTTAATGTGTTCATAATACACCTAAAACATCTTATTTGCAGGGGCAATTATTATATATATATATAAAGTTTTTATGTACATGATCATTTCGATATTGAGGTGAAACCTGATGTAAATGAGATATTTTGTTCCGCCTCGCACAGTAAAACATTTTCTCAATGCCGTCTTGCTTTCAGCTGGCCTGATCACCACCTTCAGTGGCTATGGCCCTCTGACTGTGGAGTGGCCAGGTAAGGATGGAAAGCACCCTCGCTGCCCTCCTAAAGGTAATGTGGCTAAAGGTAATGACAGACTGGTAGGCTCATTTTAATTCCTTCTCCTGGTCTTAAGGTGGACACAGGTGGTGAGCGCACTGCATGCTAGTCGGTTTGCTGGTTGGTCTTAAGCCGGGCATACACTGCGATATTTTTAATCGTTACGTGCAGTTACAGCTCAAACTGTATGACGAAATGGTTTGGTTTAAAAGTTCACAGCTCACGATGAATATTCTCACACTTTGCGACCCGATGCTATGATACGATCTACCTGCTCACACTGTAGGTCTTAAAAACTGGGTCGGACTGAGCACCGAGAGATGGCGCTGGTTGGACTCTTCTATATGGAAGAGGAACTCCCTTGTTTAGACATGCACAGTGCTCGAGGTTCTGGTAAATCAGCTCCTAGCTCTGCTTCAACAGCAGGATTTGTCCACGAACACCTCACGACACCCAACTGAATTTGAAACGTGTTTGATTTTTCTTCCGATTCCTGATCAGGAGGGGGTCCTGAGAGGATGATTGCCCCCTGTAAACTACACTACGTACAATCAGGCTGAAACTCGGCCTGAACGAAAAATTCTGGAGAATCTGCCTGAAAAGGGCAAAATCGTACAGTGTATGCCCGGCTTTAGACACACCTACATGGGTGGTGAGCTGAGTAGGATTCTCATGAAGTTAATCCAGTTGATAAAACCACTTCAGATTATCACAATGGAAAGTTATAAAATTGTACCCTTAGCTTTAAATTCTAAAGACTGTTTAAAGGGGCAAAGACGATGGGAGCTCTTTCTGTTTTCTGCTTGTTTTTTTTTTACTTCATTTCAGCTCTGCATGCTTTTTTTTTTTTTTTTTTTTTTTTTTTTTTTTTTTTCTCTGCATGCTTTTTTTTTTTTTTTTTTTTTTTCCCTCTCCTAATAAGAATGAGCAAAGCTTTTTATTTAACTCTGGATTACAAAATAGGTAGTAAATTTAACTTTTAACTTTTGTTAAAGTGGTGCTACTAAATACAACCCTTCCTTAAAATTGATTTAGTCATTTATTCACCCCATCCACTGTGGAAGACTCAATAATTGATTAAACAAAATATTCAGTTTGACTTCAGCTAAAAAAATGAAATACTTGAAATGTTTTTTTTTTTTTTACTTTTACCTCTTGTTTTTAGTGACTTTGTCTTGCCAATTATCTCTCCTATAAAAGCATAATGCTTTATAAGATGGTGTTTTACCATTTTGCCTATGAATACAGTTTGATTTCTATTCAAGGAACCTTTCTTCCAAATGTTTAAGAAAAGTCAGGCCTTATTGGTCTTATTGTCGTATTGACAGTAATGATAAATCCTTAACATTACTCATCTTTAGAAGACTTTTGTCACCAAGGTTCCTGTTGATGTTGGACAATTTATTGCATCTGCAGGATAAATGCAATTTTGGAAAAAAATGCAATTTTCAAATCTGAAAGGGTGTAGTTTTTTCTTTAGCCCTTTAGTTGGCAGTAATCTTAGTCTTATTGTCCCCGCTAGTACATGTGAACTAGAAGTAAACCCTATTCCATCTTACAGTAAAGGAATAAATGTGCTTTTGTTCAAAGCTGATTAACTTGAGGGCATGAAAATAAAAATCCAGCTAAAAATGTATCTCCTAGTGATCCTTTGTAGTATTGATGATGCAGCTTAATTTTAAGAAAAAATAGCATTTTTGCCCCTTTTTTTTTTAAATTTATTTTTTATTCAAGATTATGTATCCAATTTTTGTGAAACTTTTTCAGTTAACGTCTAATTTGCTCATTTAGTTTTTGGCCTGCTAAAACCCTGTACACCAGTGGTTCCTAATACCCTTTGTCTTATGCTAATTACAGGAACTATCTTTGTATAGATTTGGCAAAAAAAAATTGACTCTTCAGATGGAAGAAATTGGTAATTGTTCGGAAGTGGAAATCTATCCAGTTTAGATGCCAAAGAAGCTACAGCAAATCTAAACTGTTCTAACACTGTTGGGGGGGTGAACGCAGAGTTTCAGACGTGCAACACTGTTTTAAAAATTCATGACCAAAATGCTTGAAACTAATAGTTCAGATAAAGCGTAGAATCAAAGTGCATCAAATAACCTGTTTAATTAAAAAAGTCTGTTTTGTAAAATGGACAGCTGTTTCCTTTTTAAAATGATATAAATCCCCAATTTAGTCAACTAATGCTGCTTTGTCTTCTAGGATACGTTTACCTGGTGTTTGAAAATGAGAAGTCTGTGAGGGCTCTGCTGCAGGCCTGCTCCAAGGATCCTTTCCACCCAGAGGACAACCGGGAGTATTACTTCAAGATGTCCAGCCGCAGAATGCGATGCAAAGATGTGAGTAAAGGCAAAGCAAGTCATTGTGAGTCGTTAGCTTACAAATTAAATCTACTTTGGATTGTCGCAGTCTGAGTTAATCCCACTCTTTAAAGAAAAAGGAAGCTTTAACTATTGGCTCTAGCTGGTTCGACCAAAGCTGAATGTTTTATGCAAAGCCCTAATTGAAGAAACCATGCAGATTTTAAGCCTAGTTTGCTCTGGTTTGATGTGTTTGTACAGAAGCTAAATTATGTTTTCCTCGATCTTGATGGGCATGATGCAACACTTCGAACTTTTTTCCACAGAAGCGCATTTAAACCGCCTTAAAGCCTGAATTTTGCTCAGAATCATTAATTGCTCTGCTGTTCAAGAAATATCGTTTTGACATCTTTCTCACCCAGAGGAAGCCTTAGATCTGGTGGTTTATCAATGTTTAAATGCATGATCCTCTGTAAAGATCATTTAAGTTAAATGTTTTCCTCTGAGTGGGCGCTAAGCTTCTACAGCAGCGAGGTCCTATAATTAAACATCCTGGTGATGAAAAGGATGTATTAATGATTGAAAACTTCTTACCAAATGCTGCATCCAAAGCAATGCTTATAATTGTGCACACTAGCGTGACATGGACTAAATATCTTTATATTAAGTGTAAAGCCCTGATACTTGACTGAGCAGTCAAGTTTTGGAAAAACTGCTACCCTTGGAGTTGGCTGGATTTGGCCCCTCTGCTGAATTAAAGTAATACACCTTTCATTTGAAAGCTGTTTTGGATTGCCCAAATATATGAAATTTAAAAACTGAAGGCGTTCGTAACTGATTAACTTTAATATTAATAAACATATTCTCAAATTTATTTACAATAGATTGTTCTACTGTGGAATAATGTAGGCATGGGAAAACAAGATTACAACATTACTACCCCCTTTAAAGTACCTCACTCTTAAAACATGTGAAATTGAGCTGCAGGTTATTAAAAATCTCCTTTTCCATCTGAAGATAAATGGCTAAGATGGCATCAATGTTTATAACACAGTTACACTAATAGAAAGCAGATTTATGGATGACTGGTCAGGTCTAATGTTGGCGAGGTTGCACAGTTATCTGAAGGACACAGCCTTGTTTGTGGAGATCAAAACGCCAAAGTTTACAAAAAGGTACGTTTACCAAAATCCCTAACAAAGTGAACAAATTTTTGGTGAAAAATCTGTAAAATAAACTTTTTGCAAAAGCAGTTGGGAAACGTTTCAGAGTGAGACCAGCTTAAAGCCTAAATGTGAATAGGAGTTCTTGCTGAACTGATTCTAGTTAGCATGTTCTTTTCAGTTCCTCTTAAAGGAGATGTCCAGTCAGCAAGGAATAATCAATAGGTCATTATTTATACCTAAAACTAATACGTTCATGGTGATTTAATGAATTTATTGTTAATGATCAATCTGGGAGTGGTCATTTTTGCACAAATATAGTAACACCTCACTCCTGGCATCTTCCGGCAGTGACGTCACTGTGCGGTAAGCCTAGCACCGTTCTCCTGCTTTACAAGCAAAATCAATGGGAACTACTAGACACATCTGCAATCAACAATAATTATTGAAGATTTCCAAAGGACTTCACCATTGAAATTCACCAGAGCTATAGTTAAACTGACAATGCCCACGTGCATGGCAGTTGGATGTTGTAATACATCAGGTAGAAGGGGAAAAAAAAATAAAATGTATTTCACCTTTCCGATTCATGATCCTTCACGGACGGGTTCGTCTTTGCATTGCCAACTTGAAGAGGGAGAATTTGCCATCAAACTTCTGGCCAGAGAAAAAACTCGTAATATGTAGCCAACATTTGGAAGAAGAATGTTTTCAAGATGACTGGAATAAAAGCGTGTTGTGACAAACACCAGATACAGCACTTGAGACTTGATCAACAGCCGATACTGCATCGCACAAACCAGAAGGTGGCAGTAGTGTTCTTTGACAAACATGTATGCCTTCAGTAAAGCACATTTAAATGAAAATGTATCTTAATAAAAAAAAATGCTTATCATTTATTGACCAGTAAGTACTTTCAGAAGTTTGAATTCTAAATATGACCAGTCCTTTCCTCTAAAAGTGCACAACTGGGCGTGCAGGTGGGGCAGCGGTTAGTGCGCACGACCCATGTACGGAGGCCTTAGTCGTTGACACAGTCGACCCGGGTTCAAATCCCGCCTGTGGTCCTTTGCAACATGTCTCTCCCCCACTCTCATTTCTCCTTTCCTGTCAGCCTACTGTCAGAAAAACGAGCCTCTGTTGCCGTTATAAACAAGACAAAAAGTTCTTCTAGAAATAAAACTAGCAGTTTTTCTGTAAGGGCAGAAAACATTCTAAAAGATTTGATAAGTTGAGGTCTTTAAAAGCTGTGTAGTTTGTCATACGGTAGTACAAGCAGCATTAGATGGGATGTTTGAGATGTGAAAATGCATCAAACTTCTGGTAGAGATCGATAAGAGTGTCTTTAATGTTTATTCCTAATGGTAATTCTAGTGGCTGAGGCTTGTTAAAACAATGGATCGGATACAAATGGTTGAAAAGAGGCAGGAAAGCGGGAGTAATTGCTTGCATTTTTTAGCAGTGGCATCACAAACAATATTCCTGAGATCATCAAGTCACAGTTGTCATGTTATAGTGGCAAATAAGTCTTTCCTGTGCAGCCCCCTTAAAGGACTCTTTTCTGTTTGCTCTGGAATGAGTGTCACAACTTAAACTTAAGGAGGAGGCCATCTTGACTCCTGTCTCTTCTGCTTCAGGTACAAGTGATTCCCTGGGTGATCTCTGACAGTAACTATGTGCGCTGTCCTGCCCAGCGCCTGGACCCCAGTAAAACGGTGTTTGTCGGTGCTCTGCATGGCATGCTGAACGCTGAGGCGCTGGCCAGCATCATGAACGACTTGTTCGGAGGGGTCATGTATGCTGGCATCGACACGGACAAGCACAAGTACCCCATAGGTAACAGAGTGGGAAATCATCTTTCACTGTTTGTCAGCATGTGAGCTGTTAGCTTTGAACTTCTTGGATCTGCTTCTTGCAGGCTCTGGACGTGTCACCTTCAACAACCAGCGCAGTTATCTGAAGGCCGTGTACGCAGCGTTTGTGGAGATCAAAACGCCAAAGTTTACAAAAAAGGTACGTTTACCAAAATCCTTAAAATGAAGTGAAAAATTTTTAGGTGAAGAATTGGTGAAATAAACTTTTTGCAAAAGTGGTTAAGTGTAGAGTCTTTGTTTAGGTTCAGATTGACCCCTACCTGGAAGACTCCATGTGTCAAGTTTGCCTTCGTCAGCCTGGACCTTTCTTCTGCAGAGATCAGGTCAGTGAAACCAGCCAGCAGCACTTTCTAGATGGAAGTGATGTGGCCTTTAGAGGGAGGCTCCTCCAACCAGATGTCCTGATTCAAATTGAAATGTCCCCATTTGACTGGTCAAAATATTAAATGGCTGCTTTCCCTTAAATGAAAATGGCAGGGTTTTTTTCCCCCTTAAATTTGTCCATTTACAGTCCTTAGGATCGGACTGTAAATGGTTTTTTGTGTTCCTGCCTCAAGTCCTGGATGCTGCCGTCATTCAAACCGCGGCTCATTGACCTTTCCTGGATTCCCATCACCGCTTTCTGCCTAGTATCAAATAAACTAAGTAGATCATAGTTGTAGGAGAGTCCTTATATTTTAAGGTAGTAGAATCCCAGATTAGCTGATCTCAGAGGTTAGTTCTGAGGTCAGGCTAGAGACTGAAGTCTAACTTGATCCAGGTCCCACTTAGTCCTCAAAATCTATCATTGTTTTAACACTAATCGTTAAAATCTTATTTTAGTGTTTTTCCTTCATGCTGCCTGACCAATAGCACAGTTCTCACAAACGACAAAACTTGCAGCCCAACAACATTGAGAAACGAGCAGCAGCAGAATATTCGTTCTTTTTTGCAGCTGTTGTAGCGATAAAGCCACTTTTTTAACTTGGGATGAAAATTTAATAGAATTATGTGGTGTGAAAGTAGCATTGGTCTATTTTAGATTTGTAGCATTTGGCCAATATTGGCCTCAGGCAAACATAAAACCAGCTGTGAGTCGACATCTGAACTAAAGATAAAAACTCATCAGATTGTCTTAAACCAGGAGTCTCAAACTTAAATCCTTGATGGCTGTTGGCTTTTAGATATGCCACTACTTAAAAGTCTAAATCAAATGGCTAAACTACTGTTAAGAGGTGCTCATCCCAGAGGAATGTGTTGAAGCAGAGACTAATCTAAAAGTTGCAGTGAAGCAGTCCTCAGATTAAAGGTAATGTGGAGGATTTTTTTAAAAATGCACATGCGAGAGCAATTTCTGTTCGTGCATGCCCTGTTTAAAATGTGCTGTTCTCGTGGCTCATACAAGCTTACTGTGTCCACCTAGTACAGCAGGGACTAAATGGTGGTCTTTATAACAAACTGACTGTTCGGACAGATCACTGCTTTTTGTTCTCCGTTAGTCACGAAACTCCTCCTACTGCTCAGTGCCTGCGCCATCTTTATTAGTCACCGCCATCGAGTAACAATAGTCTGTGGTGACAGCAAATCTCATAGTACTTTGCGAAGAGAGCTTTCAGTTTCCCAAATAGTTAAAGTATCAGCTCAGCAATAAACACAATTTGACCTTAAAAATACTTCGCATCGAATTGCGGTTCAATCGATGCGAAGTATTGCATAGTAATGACTTTTTTTTTTTTGTGCGTACCTGAATTGGACAATGCAGCTCAGTACATACATCTTGTCCCCAGGCCTGCTTCAAGTACTACTGTCGCTCCTGCTGGCACTGGCAGCACTCCATGGACATCTTGAGCAACCACCGGCCCCTCATGCGCAACCAGAAGAACAGAGATTCCAGCTAAACCAGCGGTCCTGGCACTCTGTGGAGCTGGAGGAAGAGCACCCCTCTGTGGGGTGCAGCTGCCTGCCGAGGAGAGCACGTGTGCTGGATGTCCTTCAGTAGGAGGGCACCACGACACGCCACCAGGGGATATCACTGTAGGAAACGTTCACTTTTGCACTTGCTACATTTTTGCTGTTCACAGTGGCACTATGCACAGCGACCTTGTTAGGAGTAGACAAGGGGCCCTTCACACTTAAAGCATTTTCTCACACTTGTGGCCACACATGATGATGGAGAGTCAGCCTAAAGTTTAGAAGTGAATGAAAATGCCTCCTTTTTTTTTTTTTTTTTTTTTTTTTCCTTTGTTTACATGTATTGCATAGTGAAGAGCAATCACGCAAGTCTCATTGCCATTCACTGGCAAATGCCATACAGTGCCTTTAAATTTTTATTTTTCCCCACTCCTCCCTCCCCTTAGCCCAGTTGGCGTCCGTTTTCCTGTGCAAGCCAACCAGTGTTTCTTACTTTTTGGGAGTTGAATGTTGGGCTTCATTTAACCAGTCGCATTTCAGACATTTTTACGCAGTTTTTTACTAGTTTGTAAACAGACGGTTTTAAGTCATGACATGGAAAATTTTTGAACAATTCTACCAGGTTGCTGTTTAAGGGGAAAACACCCCTTTTAGTTTTTTTTTCTCATACATTTTCAGGTTTTTTTTTTTTTTTTTAATTTGCCCTCCCAAATTTCAGCTGAATGGGCACAAAATGTTGGATGACTAACTTGCTTTGTTGACCCGGTTATTCAATGTATTTCGGTATTACTGGATACGTCTCAACATGTGAGCCATCACTTTTAGAACCTTTGATGGATCCAGTTGCGACTGGAGTGATTTAATTGTAAGTTTCTTTTTTTTTTGCACTTTTTAATTTCCACGTGTGGAGAGGTGGCAGTGGTTTTTAATCACTTTTGTACATCAGCAGGGGACATGCCTTATGGTTGAACAGCTGCTTGTTTTCCTGTTGAATGTAAGAACTTCCACTAAGGTGCAAGCTTGGAGGTGGCTCTGTCCAGAGCTTGAGTAGACCCCCCCCCCCCTTAAATAAATTGTTCCTTTCTTATTCCATTTTGCCTTCCTGTTCCAGTTGGACAAAGATGCAGAAGCCGTGTGCCAAAGACCATGTGTCTTTACTTTATCCATAAGGTTTGTCATGCTGAGCTTGTTGTCCTTTAGCCCAGCTGCTTTTTAGAGTTTTGAAAGTCTACCTCATTGTGGTCTGCCAAGTTTGCTGCTACTTAACAGTTGTGGAGTATGTTCAGATGGGGCACAATAAAGGTGTTTAAGCATTGCTCATTGTCTGTGTTTTGATTTGTGTTTTTTTTGTTTGTTAAAAAGGTGTTTAGTGTCAATTAAACTGGTGCAGAGGTCCACCACAGTAACGTTGCTGTCAGAGGCTGGTATTTGGTTTGAAGTAAAACGATCTTGAATGGATACTCGAAATTAAAAAAGAATAGACAGGTCCTCATCAAAAACAAAGATTTTTTTACTTTATATAAGATCAATTTAAGCCCATCCAAATGAAGTGACATTTAAATCGCATATCAAAGAAGTTTCTAAAATTTCCTTTAATCTGCAGAATATTGCAGTAATTAGAAATATCCTGTCCAGGGTGATGCTGAGAAACTAGTCCATGCATTTGTTACTTCAAGGCTGGATTATTGTAATTCTTTACTATCAAGTCGACAAACTGTAGTTAAAAGCCTTCAGCTGATGCAAAATGCTGCAGCCAGAGTTCTGATGAAATTAAAGGGATCATATTGCTCCTATCCTCCTCCCATTCATTTTCTTCCTGTTAAATCCAGAATGGAATTTTTAAATTTCTCTTCGCATATAAAGCCTTAAATGGCCAAGCTCCATCATGTATCCAAGATCTGATTGTTTGTTTTTTTTTTTTTTTCCTAATAGAGAACTTTGCTCTCAATCTGCAGGTTTACTAGTGGTTCCTAGAATTTCTAAAAGTAGAATGGGAGGCAGATCATTCTCCTCTCCTGTGGAACCAACTACCAGTTTTAGTCTGTGAGGTAGACACCCTGTCTACTTTAAAGACTAGGCTTAAAACTTTCATTTTTGATAAAGCTTATAGTTAGAAGGGCTCAGGTTATCCTGAGCTATCTTTATAGTTGTGCTGTTATAGGCTTAGACTGGTGGAGGACATAGACCCCTTTTTCATCATTCTGCTTCATTCTATCTCTATTCTCCCACTGCAGAATCTGTTAGTTCAATCTCTAACATTATGCTCTCTCTGCTTTTTCTCATAGTAGCTTCATCTGGTCTGTTCCTTTTTGGCTGTGGCTCCATCCTGGAGAGAAATATCAGCTGCTGCCATCAACACGTTTGTTTATAGATGTTCATGATCGGCCTGTTTTCCAGCGTTGTCCTGTTTCTGACTGTGACTGGCTGGATGTGCACTCTTCATCCTGTGACATGGGAGCTGGCTCATCTGCCTGCCTGGCTGTGTGTTTCCTGGACGGGGCTGCCTTTTACAGTTGCTTTTTGTATCACTGCTTCTGTTTCCTTAAACCCCAGTCAGCCTCGGCAGATGGCCGCTCACACTGAGCCTGGTTCTGCTGGAGGTTTCTTCCTGATAAAGGAGTTTTTCCTCTCACTGTCGCTACAAGCATGCTTAGTGTGAGGGATTGCCTTGGAGTCGAGAGTCAATGTAATAAACTGGTTTTCCTTGGATAGAAAACTGAATCAATTTGACTGTATGATCTAGTGAACTGTAAACTGCTGTGAGATGTGTTGTGAATTGGCGCTATAGAAATAAAATGAATTGAATTCCATTGACCTTAAATGTCTTTAATACTAAAATGTTTCAAGTTTGTGTGTCTATAAAAACTACTCCATTAAGCTAAGGAATCCTAAAACTTAACACTTGTCAAAGTTAACCATTTTTCAACCTAGATATAAATTTTACAAAAACAAGACAAAATCATGAGGTCGAATACGGTCTGCATGGTCCACCTGTGTAACTGCCTCATAGAGGCAAGCCAAGTTTATTTGTATAGCACAATTCAAAGTGCTTTACATTAATTGGATAATGTAATGGAAGGAAAAAACGGTTGGACCTTAAACTAATAACAGTTCAACTTCAGTCAAAGGCAGCTCTAAACAAATGGGTTTTTAACTTGGACTTAAAATAACTTTTAGAAAAGAGTTTATTCCATATAAGTGGAGCATAGGAACTAAATGCTGCTTCAGGTTTGGTTCTAGTTCTGGGTAGGCTAGAGCTAGAAGACCTGAGTGGTCTGGGAGGTTGATTCACTGACAACAGATCTGTTCCGCTATAATTCAGTGATTAATCCTGTAATATTTTCATGCTCACAACAGTCTGTGGCAAGCTGTTTTGATATGTACTAGTTTCACTGAATATGTCTTACTAAGATCTAAAAAAAAAAAAAAACTTTGAAAATTTCAAACAAAATTACACTACATCTAGAATAAATATTCTGAAAGTCTAAATTAATTTCAGATCTCCATATTACTAATATTACTGGTCAGCATTTGTATTATTTTAACTAAAAAAAAATGTATTCCAGATATAAATACATTTACAGTCAAACTGATAAATGTCAGGCCAATTCAAATCTAACATTTCTAGATATATAAAACTTAATTCTTACTAGTATAATTTAGTTTTTTACTTTCTAAAATTCAGTTTCTGCTACATAAAGTTCATTTAGAAAATATATTTACAGGTTAGGTCTAGGAGTTTGATTTTGCTGATGAAATTTATTTTAGTGATCTACAAATGAAACAATGGAGAGGAGTGCTTTTAATAAATGTAAAAATGGCCTGCCATAGCCCACTTCATATAAACCTATGCATTAACTCGAGCAATCTTCTCCAACATCCTCCTTCCTTTTTTAAACACATATTTTAATTTTTTTTTTTTTTTTTTTTTTGCATTTCTGCAATAAAATGCAGTGGGGTGAAATAGGCCCTTCCTGTTATCATGGTGACTCATCTGGCTTTTCATACTTGTTGCCCCCGTGTTTAACTGGACCTAGTTAAAATTGATTGAATTAATAGCAGCAGTTGTGAAATCAATCACTCAGAGTTCCCGACTTTAGGCTGGATCAATTTAGGGTTGTGGATTTTAATCCAAATTTGTTAAACCTGCTTCATGAAATGGACCCCAGATAGTCAAAAGATTTAATTCAATTCAGTTTATTTCTATAGCGTCATTTCGAGGCACAGTTCCCCAGTTCATCCAATCAAATTGATTCAAAGTTTTCTATCTAAGAAAAACCAGTTGATTGCATCGACTCATTGACTCGAAAGCAATCCCTCACACTAAGCATGCTTGTAGCGACAGTGGAGATGAAAAACTCCCTTTAAACAGGAAGAAACCTCCAGCAGAACCAGGCTCAGTGTGAGTGGCCATCTGGGGTTCAAGGAGACAGAAGCAGAGATACAAAAGGCAGCTGTGGACCACAATAAAGCTGCACCTTTCAGAGTGGCCTTTTATCGTGGGCAGTCTGAGGCACACTTGTGCAGTAATCATGGTGTCTATTCAGCATCTTAATATGGCACACCTTTGCGGTGAGATGGATTGACTGATCTCTATTTATTCACTGGATTGCTGATATCCCGCTGGTAGAATGGGGTTGAAGTGAAGCCACTGGCCGCCATATTGGTACACCCTAGACCAGTCGCGATATAAAGAATAGTAGCCTACAGCATCGAACAACGATGATGTTCTAATTTTCAGAGGGACTTAAGACTTTTAAAATAAAGATAAATTCATCAGTTTGACAGACACTGTTTCATAGGATCAGTAGATTACTTTAACTTGTAATAAAAAAAATTAGCCATGAGTTATATGCACATCACATTGCATAGTCAGTAGTGTATAAATCATGTAATATGACTAACCAAATTTCATTCACTACAGCTGATAAAATGTAAACATAAGACTGGTATATGATTTACAGATTCCAAAATTCTTTTTTTTTTTTTTTTTTTAAAGCCCCATTTTATATTTATTATTCAGCAGTCTAATGGTGGTGGGGAGAAGCTTTTCGGGAATCTGTTGGACCTGCAGTAACATTTACCATGATGGTTTGCTAGAACAGGTAGAGATTAGGGCTGAAACAATTAATCCGATTAATCGATTATTGAAATAATCAATTAAATTAGTGATCGATCAATCGTTAACTGGAGCATAGAGACTCTAAATCAAGCCTTCAGCTGACAGAGCGACCGATAGGGCAGTAATTATTCAGATTGTTGCCCTTCACATATTGACTTATTGGGCCGTTTTTTCTCATGAAGGAAACGCAATTTTTTAAATGAAAGACAAAAATCATATTGATTTGATACAACTGAATTAGCTTAATTGATTAAGCAGATTATTAGTATTTATCAATGCCTTCAATGCCAATTCACAGCAATATTTGGCAAATCTATAATTCATAAAAATATTTTAGAAATGTGGTCAAATTAGGTTATTCTTGTTACATAAATTGTTATTTAAGGACCAAGACTGCTGAACCAGTGAGCCTTTGGAAATGATTTTGTCAGTACCCAGAGTCCCCCACTAGTCACATGAGGTTAAATGGTCATCAGTTTGGGATCTCATGAGCGAAAAGTCGGTATTAAACCTGAAAAAAATGTCTTTATGCACAAAGGGCCAGTTAACACAGGGGTCCTTATGGGTTAAAGGTATAATGCTGGCATCCTCAAAGTCGGTCCTCAAGGGCCGCTGTCCTGCAGGTTTTACAGTTTTCCTGCTCCAGCAGAGCTGATTTTAATTGATAGATGATTAACAGGCTTTTGCTGAACCACAATCAGCTGTGCTAAAGCAGGGAAACCTCTAAAACCTGCAGGACAGCGGCCCTTGGGGACCAACTTTGGGGATGCCTGGTATAAAGGAAGATTTAAAAAAAAAAAAAAAAAAACACCCTCTATTCTAAGAAAAAAAAGAAAATGCACATGCAGAACCCTGTACCTGCTCCCGAGAGGGAACGCCTAATTAACGCGTGAAGGAGCCCATTTCGCCTGTATAAATGTTGCTGTTTGCATCGCTCAGACAAACTTACTTTTGAAAAGAGGATTTGCAATTTTTCCCCTAGGTCAGTCTCACCCCTGTTAAGTGAAAATGGGGACAAGCACGTAGGACAGCCTTACGTAAACATGTGCACAGGAAAGATTGACAATTAGGTGGACTACTTATTTTTATGATCCACCTGTAAAGAGAACATCCTCCACTATAGCTTAACCTACAGGCCCTGCCAATGAAAATATCGTTTTTTGCAATGTTCCTACATAAAAAGAAAACCAACATCGTACCAGACCTTACCCACTATTACTCACTCACTGGATTTGAGGCCTTTACCTGCTTCTTAAAGTTAACCTATTGCTTCATCTGCTGATTATTGTATCATTTAAGGGATATCCCTGTAATAAAACCAAGAATCCACTTTTAATTACATCTCTTTATTCAGATATTGCCATTTTACAGTCCTCGTGGCGTTTTAAAGTTCATTCCAACGGGTGGCTGAGTGACCTGAAGCTTAGACAGGCTGCCCAAATCCTAGAGAGAAAAAAATAGGAACATAGTTGATTTGTTGTTGAGTTGTTTTAAATATATTTGTATGATAAGCACTCATCTCCTTTAGCTGAGTTTCTAATGAAAGTAACATTTGCGATATTATGAGTGGTGAAGTTTTTGATCAAAGGCTTACCAGCATCTTGAGCATTTCTTTAGTATCTGGATCCACCTCAATGATCTCCTGGTCCAGAGCTGAAATCTACAGGATGAGAAGAAACAGACTTGTGTTGAAGCATCACAGGAGAAGGCAGAGTAACTTCTGAAATGAGTGATCGGCTCGGCAGAGAAAAAAGTTAGCCTAGGTGAAGAGGCCCTCTCAGCTGAGAACCACAGATTCAAAGGTCTTACAGACTGTAAGATCTGTAAATTCAACACAAAGCAGGAGCAGGAAGAGAAGGACAGACCTCAGGGACGTAGTTGTCCCTCCTCTCCCTCTCCTCCTCCTGCAGCTTGATGGAGATTCCTCTGACAGGGCCGCGCTGGATGCGCTTCATCAAGTGCGTCACATACCTGAGACACAAAACAAAACAGGATCAGTAAAATGCTCCAGACTTTCAATAAATAAGCCGAATGTCACAGTTTAGAACCTCACCATGACTTAAGTTTAAAGGTTTGCTCCAATCCTTGTTCCATGTAAAAAGAGAACTTGAATTATTACGAATTTGCCAATTTTAACCCAGCTGTGGATGTTAGAACAACCCCATGATGTGAGTGGGTGTTAAAGCCCCTGTCACCTGTTCCTGTAGTACCAAAAATCTGACTAAACCGCTGGTATACGTTGGCTAAGTTATGGGTACGTTTTGTATAAATTATGAGTACGCAGAAACACGCCAACATATGGCGAGTAGGTCGAGAAATTTCGAGCATGCTCAAAATTTCCCCACATATGCTCATACATGGGCCATAAGTTACAGGTAAGTTATCTGATTGTTGACGTCCAGCTTATCCAAAACCTATGAGTAACTTCTCCTCCAGACTTCATCCACATCATAGGGTGAGCGAGAAGGTGAGTGTGATGGATCCTCCCTGCGTTCACGCCCACAGCCAACAAACTTCCCAGCCGACATGACGCTGAATCTGCTGCCACTGCAAACCTTCTTTCTTTCTTTCTTTTAATTTTGATTTATTTTGGGGTTTTTTTGGGTGCAGCGAAGCGCCTGAGGGGAGCAGCTTTAACTGATATTTCATAATCCCCATGAAATGATGCTTGTGCATCAATTCATGGGGATTACAGTGCCGTGTGTTATGCATAAGTAAGGCTATCGTTGGACTTAAGTTCTGGAATCGCTATGAATACGTTATGTATACGCCCAAAATAATTGTTTTTTTTTAATCAAAGTTCAGAGTATGCCAGCATTTTAAGAGATTCTGGTATGCTCAGGAAGAACATGCAAACTCCATGCAGAAAGACCCCGGGCCGGGAATCGAACCCAGAACCTTCTTGCTGCAAGGCAGCCGTACCCACTGAGGTACTGAGCAGCCCAACTCACTTTAATGCAAATAATAGTTTTGTGAATAACTCAGGTTTGCATTCCAATTAAGCCATGACAACTGACAAAAATATATCCCTCTGGGACATCTTTTATTTAAACCGAAATAATAAAATAAATAAACATTTGAAAGAGATTTAAATTCTTCCAAGATCCAGTTTTAACATAATAAATAAATTTCCATTAGTCTGAAAGAAATCATTTCTGGTCCCTGAGGTCAGTTTTAAATTTGAGGTGTTGCAACCTGAAGTTTAAAAGCTTGTAAAATATAAACCTAAACTTCTCACCATTCAGTGTTGATGCTCGTTCAGAACCAACACAGCGAGCAGCGTTCAAGTAGCAAAACACGCAACATTACTCTGCTGCTTCCACACTGATAATATTTACAAACCATATAAAACAAAAACTGCTCTCTCTACATACCCGGCTACTTTGTTGCGCAGAGGCTTGGTGGGGATGATGGCGATCTCCTCACACACCCGCTTGTTGGTGTGGAAGTCATTGCCCAGTCGGGTGTAGTATTTCTCAATGATGACTCTGGCGGCCTTCTTCACGGTTTTGGTTCTGACTCGCCCCTAAGGAGAAAAATCAAAATGGCCAGTACACATAAATACTTGTTTTGGTAGCTAGATATGAGAAAGTAAACCCATGATATAAACCTACTACACAGAAAGGGATATTTGACAACTTTAGATTTCTTTTCTGCAATGTTTGATCCCATCTTTCTCCAGTACTCCAGCTTGTTTATGGGGTTCAAATCAGGCTTGCTTATGTGTATTTTCTATTAGTGTTGCACTGATACCAGTATCAGGCGGGGCCCCGATCAGCACTAAAATGGTGGCATCTGTATCGGTGAGTACCAATAAATAGGGCACTGATACCATTTGGAGTCAACCTTTCAATGTAGCCAATAAAAATTTCTACTGGATTCACTTTGTATTAGTATTTTTCCTGCTTCCCAAAGGAAGGCAGCAGCTTGACAAAGCCATGATGGCAATTATTTTACATCCAAGTAGTATGCAGTTCTTCATATATATGCACACACACACATCAATTTCAACAGATGGTATCATATCTGCCAATACTGCACAGGTATCGGTATCGGGTCCCAAAAATGGCATCAGTGCAACACTATTTTCTATGAGTTTTTTCTTTCACTAAACTTTTTAATATTATGTTTAGAACTTTAACACACTTCATAAGAAATAACCTTTTGCAGCTTCCACAGGATTTCAATCACCTTCTATTAATTCAGTAGTCTTCCAAAAATCTATAAGAAATGTTTGCACTTGGGGAAAAAACATATATACACATATATTGAATTACACATTTGACTAAAAAGAAAGTCAAAGGTGTAATTCATTTTCTAAAATACTTTTTTATATTATTGTGCTTTTAGCTTTAAATAGGCAGCCCTGGTTAGGTTTTTTTTTTTAACTTTTTTAAGTTTGAATAAAGAAGACATTTATGCAATCTTCAAACTCACAAAAAAAGAACCATAAAAGAGAAATGACAAACATTTACAGCATGTCTGTTATTTTTGTTTTAAAGAGGGCAAATCCAAGTTGAAAAATCAAGGCAACATTTAACGAGGAACAAATAAACTAGGTGTTTATTAAATAAATTAATAGATATGCACTATAGATTATACCAGGTTAACTTGTGTACATGGACGTGATTAAAAAAAAATCACATTACTGAACTCAACATACGACTTTATCTTCGTATGTTTTTAATAAAATGTTGAAATTGAAATACTATTATTCGCAAAAAAAAAAAAAAAAAGGGGGTTTCTTAGTTTCCGAATAGAAGTATTTTATAAACAAATAAAATACTTTTATTATTCCTTCAGTTTGCCAATGATTGGAGTAAATGTATAATAGTTTATTTATCGGTTTTCCTTTGTCAAAGTTAGCTCATTTAAATCGTCCGGTGGTCTTTGGAACTTTAAAATACAGAGAGGGGGTTTAAAGTCCTCGGTGAGGGCACAGGGGGAAAGGATTGATAAGGATTGTCAGCGAAGCTGAAACCATAAGCTTTGTGTCGTACCCACCATGTTTGCCCGGACCAGCGGAAAAGAAACACCGCGGCGTCATACCGGATGTTTATAGTGGAAGACAGCGACAGGCGCGACGGTGCTGAGACCATTACCGCCACCTGGTGGCGGGAAGACATAACTACACAGATAATTCAGCAGACTATAAATATCAATCCAGATGTCCTCTGATAAAAAAAAACAAAAAAACTCATGACCATGTCGATTGTGTTTCTTTTTACATGTTTATTAATGTATTCAAACTTTAAATGGAAAATTTTCAGCGTTTAAGCCACATAAGAAGCAAGTTCTTGCAGTGTGTGCATCCATTTAGTTTGTAGATTTTGTTCCCCTTCTGTTCCAGATTTTGCAATCCGAGCATTGCGACATAAGATCTGAATACTAATTATTACAGAGAAAAAACTAGGAAAAAAATCTTTACAGATAACATTTTCAGAGCTATTTGTATTAGAATTTCAAGCTACTAGACAGACTCTAAAATCAAATTCCCAAGAAATGATCACTGAAGGAGCACAGCGGTGTGTACAGTCAACTATATTCTAATTAGGGGCGGATTTAGGAAATTTGGGGCCCTAGGCAAAAACAGGCCGGGGGCCCTCTGAATTGAGAAAAAAACCCATAAAACAGACCCATTATACAGATACAGAAATTTTAACATACATCCATTCTTTGTTCTAGGTTTTGTCCCCTTTCTTGTTTTCCTCTCTAGGTTTTGTACTCAGCTGACTTTTCATGCTGTCTCAAAAGGACTGAAAGATTTTTCTGGAGAGCAGAGTTTGGTGCTTTTATACGCCGTCACCAACGTCTCCACTAGCAGAAGTCACTAAATTTGGCACTAGGCGCTTTTCTAAAATACGAGTACTAGAGGTGTCTGAAAAGTCACTAAATACAGCGACAAAAGCGCTAAGTTGGCATGCCTAGTATTTCCTAATGGTAAATCCCCCAATTCTAAACATGTTATAATGCACTCCTTCTGGTAGCAAGTTATATTTACCTGCAGTTTTATTTCCCTCTTCTTCCTACTTTTAATGAATATATCCAGCTGAATATATCAGCCACACATAACATTGCATGGATTTAAGGTAAGCAGAATCTGCTAAACCTCCTTGGACTTTTCACTAGAACCATGGTCTTCGCCTACATGAGACTTAGCTTTCTGGAGACAGGAGAGTCTTGTGTGAAACAGAGGATGAATGCTTGGAAAAAGCAGTTCATTACAGTAAATTACCTGTGATGCTGTGGGCCTTTTTCCCCTTTAAAGGCCATGGAAGCCTGGATGGGCTGCATAGCCAAGATATCAGGATACTTTTAATAAAAAAATATCATATGTCATCACTGGGTCTACCAAGAGCATGCTGATCCAAAATATAGCATCTGATCACACAGAATCAGTTTTTCATGGCCTCATCAGCAAATATATATAATAATATAAGGTTTGCTTTTTCTCTGTACTTTGATTTGCTTGAAAAAATGTCTAAAAATCATCACAAACAGTCCAAAAAATGTGGACAGATCTTTTATTTTACATAAAAAGGGTGCAAATTGGAGTTTCCCCTTAGGTGTGGAGGGGATAAAAAGTGATTATTCAAAAGGTTTGTGTATGAGATGCCGTTTCATATTGATCCAAGAAAGAAAAAAAGAAAAACAAAAAACAAATGTCATCTCAGATAAAAAGGCTATTTACCTCTCTGCAACTTAAATATATGAAATCATTAAAAAAGGAGGAAATGTGGGTCCTTCAATACTTGAAGCCCTTGACTAACTCATTCAAATACATTTCTGAAGTGACATTCATAATTCAACACAATAATATTTATTTACAGATTAAGGATTTCTCAAAATCAGCCCAAAAAAATAAAGAAAAATGCAGAGGAAAGGATAGATTATTGGAGCTGTACAATTTGATTTTCCACAGTCTGCGAAAACAAATCAGAGAAACACTGTTTTTAATAGAAATTCCCAACAAAGACTACAATTGTGAAGTCTGTACAATTTACAGTTCAAATAATTAGCACAATATTGCAGTAAATATCACCTCTCCCTCACAGGAAAAAGATATACAGTAAATCAAACAACCCTACAGTACAGCAACAAGGAGAAAAAGTGCCAGAGAACCCAAAAAAGACCAAAGCTGATCATTCATGCGCTCATTTGCTTTGATTTGATTTACACACATATACAAATACGCACATAAAAGCCATAAACCCTGACATGACGAACAGAGTCGGAACAAAAAAAAAAGAAAAAAAAAATGGGTAGCAAAAAGACGCAAGGAGTTAAAGCTGCATCGCTTCACTGGCCCTATGGGTGGGGAGCAACGCAGAAGAGACATCTCGGCCTTCTCTCTGCAAGCCATGCAGAAACAGATCACGTAGATTACTCCTATATCGCTCTGTACGAGTTAAAATACAGCGTAATATAGCTATATATACCAGCTCAGCCAGAAGCTACAGAACTAGAGGTGAAACAGCAGATGGTCTGTTATAAACTCAGCTGGGAAAACCATGAGATGGTCCAATAAGTGGGGGGGTGGGGGTGGGTCCACTTCTTTTTTTTTTTGGGTTCAAGAAAGAACGAGTCGTTAAACACTGCCTGGTATGGCACCGAGCTGCGCTGCGGACACATTCAAGAACACAGGTTGGAGCGAGAAACGAAAACATTCATCGAGAATATTTTCCTGGCACAGATATATATAAAAAAAAAAAGAAAAAAAACAAACAACACACAAAAAAAAGGGGGTAGTAGTAGTCGTCTTAGAAATGGCACTCGGGGAATTCTAAGCAGGGAGCAGAGAAGGCTAAATATTCTGGATAATCCATCTCACTCATCGGAAGCAGCAGCAGCGGCGGCATAAAGCCTGATTTGGCGTTGATGAGCATCTCAG
Source organism: Cyprinodon variegatus (assembly GCF_000732505.1). Lineage (NCBI taxonomy): Eukaryota > Metazoa > Chordata > Actinopteri > Cyprinodontiformes > Cyprinodontidae > Cyprinodon > Cyprinodon variegatus. Next base: position 914,836 of record NW_015150609.1, on the reverse strand, counting down.
AGACTTTAATCTTCAAACCGACAACCTGCAGGACTCTACAGGCGCCCTGCTGGCCTAAAAGAAATGAATATCGGTCATTCATTTAGCTTCTCCTCCCAAAGCTCCCATCAAATCATAAAGTTACTGAGAACAAAAGGAAGCAGAAAAGAGTTCAAGTACTTTTTGATAAGACAATAACTTATGCCCCACAGAAAGCGACGCGTTGGAAGAGGGATTTTAAACAAAAAACTAAACTAGGCTGTACAGTGTAAATACATCTAAGAAGCAGGTTAACATACCGACTCATCTACAACATTCTAATGGAGCTGGTCCAATGAAACGCCCAATCTGATTCATTTAACACCAACAACACTTGTGTGTGTGTGTGGAGGGAAGCGGTGCTTTTAGGAGGGTTGTCATGGCACCAAATAAGGAGTGGCTGGAGGTTAAAACAAAGAATAATAATAATAATAAACTCCCTACACCCTAGAGGGAGATCCCAGCACACGAGGCAGCTACGATTAAAGTAATAAGCATGTTCAAAGTGGATTCTTTTTAAGAAGGCAGGGAAAGATGGGCTCAACAAATGTAGTGCAGTAAATAATCAAGCTTTGTTTTGTTTACCCTCTTTCCCTATAAAATCATGGCTAACTGGAATGAAAACAATTACATTAGACAATTTCACATTAACAAAAAGAAAGGGGATTTCATTTTTCTGCTATGATAGGCAAGGTGAGAAATTGTTTCAAGGCATTCCTCCTCATCCGCGCCGCCGCAGAGTTTCTGTCCATCTCGGCCACGGAGGAGAGGCAGCAGTGATCCCGAACGTTGGAGCATCGTGTTGCAGCACAGGGGCTGTGTGCAGGGGGGGGGGCGCGTCTTCACATGTAGCAGATGACGCGTCGTCATGCCTTCAGGTTTGGCTCTCCTTCCACGGGGAAATACGTTTCAGTGTTAAGAAAAGAAGCCATGACCGGCCCCAAAACAAGTCTCTGCTTTGGGTTGAATCATCTGGAAAGAACACGGACGTCTCGCAGCCGTGCTGTTAAGTTCCTATCCGGACGATGTGGCGCTCAGTCGGGTTGGTGGATCGAGGTTAAGGCATTGGACAGAGCTGTGACTCTCCAGAGCATATCTGCTGTCCTTCCAGAGTAGCGTGGCTACCATGGTAACAGAGTGCATGAAAAACCTTCCTAATCCGAACTGAAGTTTGGGTCTCAGTTGTTTTCCTTTTTCCAAAAACTTAATTTAACTTCCTTCCCATGAACTGGAGAGATAATATAAATCCTCCAGTCATTGACTCGCCTGTCAATACATTCAGTGTGCATGTAAGAATTAGTAGGAAAAGTAGTAGCAACGGAGTGATAAATATCATGTTTTTGTCTTTTTTTTTTTTCCCTTCAAGCTGCCATCTAGAAGCGTCAGGTGGTAAAAAGAGGCTGTAGTGTATTTGGACGGAGACGAGGAGCGCTTGGGCTGAAAGAACGTCTCTGAAGGATAAAAAACCAGGAGGCGGCTGCTCTTTCGCTAATACTTCTGCCTTAGTCAGAGACGATCCAAAAAAAAAAAGGAACAAAAAATACGTCACAATGAGTCAGCAAATTAACGAGGGGCGTGGCAGGATGATTTGGGAAGTGAATCACGTCTGGAGCGGAGTAGAAACAACGGGTTCCTAAAGAGATGGGGGCAGGATATCAATCCATCTCTTCCTTTACAAACAAACCAAAAAAACTAAAGATTGGAGTAAAACATACGAAGACAGTGATAAGAGAGAACTATTTGGTTGTCATGTAAAATAAAGGGGGAAAAAAACACCTTTGAAAAAAAACTTTTGGTCCACCTGACCTGTAAAACCTCCTGTTTCACTTTGAGGGGGGAGAAAAAAAAAGAAAAAAGAAAGCAAGCTCCCATCATGAGACACGTTTCCTGTACATCTCCAGATCAAAGCGGTCCTTCCAGGGAACAAACCAATCAGAATCTATCGGTTGACTCCCTTTTCTGTTCCCAGTGGGACCTTCCAGGTGTCTGAAATCACAACATGAGGAACGTTCCGGTCCGGTTCTGGCTCATTTGTGCCTCGGCGTGTTCTTCTTCCGTTTTCGCCTGAAGAAACAGCAGCACCTGCAGACAGACGGAGATTACATCAGTATGTCCACATGACAGGTGCTGATTCCACATCAGGAAGGTTAAAGCGTTGCCATCCACTGGATGCTTATTCATCTCCTTTATTCCTATGAACAGGTGCATCTCAACACATTTGAATATAGAATTTTATCTACTTCAGAAATCAATTTTAAAAGTGAAACTAATAAAAATCCATTACACAATGTAATAATTTGACATTTGTCCTAAAGAATGATGGGGAAGACTGCCGAGTTAACAGGTGTGCATTCAGAAACGCTCACAAAAACCTGCAGCTGAAGTGAATATCAGTTTTATCCAAATATATCAATGGAAAGTTAAGTGGAAGAAAAAACTGGGGCATAAAAAGGTATTGCTGCTTTAATGCTACGTTCAGACCGCCAGCACTGGAAGCAGCAAAAAGCTTCTGCTGCTTCATTTTTGATACTTGTTCACATTAAGTGCATTTTTTGACACTCCAGAAGCGTATCCAGTTAATTGTGTCCAGATGCATCTGATGCTTCTGCTGCTCCTGTGTTCAATGGCAGAGAACGGCTTTGCTATATTTGCTGTTATAAGTAAGTAAAAAGTAGTTTTAATGTTTTAAAGTGAGACAGTCCACCTGAAAACTTCCTCTGTGCAGTCAGTTCATCCAGATTACCATCCTGCCTTCAAATATTATTTTGTGACAGTGCAGCGTTGCCCCCGTACACCGGCGGTGCTCTGTCACTGGAAATCCCCTTCAGTAATTTCTCCACTGTGAGATCAATAAAGTCAATCAATCAATGCTAGCCTCTGCCCAGTTGCTTCCTGGGGGTTTTCCGCTACTGTTGGCGGCGGCTGGAAGGCATCTTTCGTGTACGTAATCCAAACTGCAGGCACCAGATCAATAAAATCGAACATCGGAAGGTTTCAACATTTTAAGTAAATCTATGCTAGCCTGATAAATCAGACTAAATGTGAGAATAAATGTGTAATTTAGTCTGGCCCCGATGAATGAGACATCGGACCATGTCTGTGTCTATTGGCCAACGCTCTGACCAATGAGCGCAACTGACTGTGACGTAGTTAGCTTGTGGGAGAGTGTAAACAAACAGCCTGTCGGTAAAACGGTGAATACGTTCTTCTTAAAAATGAAGGAGCGTAGAGCCTCTTCCTGCTCACATTTCAACGAAAACCCCAAGTCTAATGCCTCCAAAATGGATTCCAAAGCTGAGTCAAACGAGAACTGTTCAATAGTTGTTGCCATCTTCCTTGTTGTGCTTTCTCCAGCGTCGCACAGCTTTGTCGTCACGCCCTCAAAATCCCGCCTGCTTTGTATCCAGAAATTCAAAACACATCTCTGCGTTGTGATTGGCCCTGCTCTGGCTGCTCAGGTGCGCCAAGATGCGCTGCTACTGCTGCTCTAGACGCTCTGCCGGACCTACTGATGCGCCTGATGCGCATCAACCATTGACTTTGCATGTAAACTAGCTGCTTCTGCAGCGTGCGGTCTGAACATAGCATAATAACCGCCACATCAACATATTCAGGATTAGGTATTTGTGATTCAGAGCCAGAGAAAACTTATTACACAGAGTTTAACACAGAATTTGCTTCAGGGTTAAGCTACTACACCATAGACAAAAACACAGCTAAAATAAATCCATTTGAAAATACTTCAGTTTTCTTTTTTTTTCCAGGAAATGTAATACTTTTTTTTTCTTTTTTTTTTTATAACTGCGAGCCACATGAACAAAAACACATTCTATAAATACCACTCTATGTGTTACACGTCTAAACAAGTTTCACCTTTAAACTGAAACCCATTAGGTTTCCAGAAACATTTCCAATTTAGATGCACCTGTACATGTAAAAAGGAGAGCACAACCACACACTGCTGCTGCAGGGCCTCTGAAGGTGACATTTCCTGTATGCAGCAAAAGAAAAAACACAGGAAAAGCACAAGACAAGAGGAGCCTGAACGCTGAGTAAGAACACACAAAGACGAGACGTAGGACAGTGACTGGGTTCTTTCACTTTCATTATGCAACCATGAATAATGGTATATTAATGAACAAATATCTAAACCCTAAAACAAAGCTACAGAGATTACAGAAGCATAATAAAGACAATCGGCCCCGATTTGTTACCAGTTTGATTGTTAGAATATACGGCATATGAAGCAATTCTAACATTACTGAATTAGTTCAAACTAAAAATAATCTGCAATGTTAATTTGTTCTCTTCTAGGTTTAAATCAGTACTGTACCAGTGAGAGTCTGCTTAAATTTAGTGAGTAACTCCACTGGGCCCAGCCTAGGCTGGTCCACTCCCTGTCCCATTGAGTATGATGTGGACAAGCAGAGAGGGACTCACCACAGGTTGAGCATTTTCACGCAGCTACAGAAGAAGAGAGAAGAAAGAGCGTAAAGAGAAAAGAAAGATTAATACAGTACGACTAGGTGGATGGGAGTCGGCGCACAAAACACAACACAAAACAAAAATCACATCAATTTATTTATATAAAGCCAACATCCTTACATCTGAGGTCATGGATAAAGGAAATAGAGAGAGAGGCGGGGAGCGGTCTAAGGGGACAGAGTTAGAGAGAACAACAGGGCTGTAAACTCTGCTTCCCTCAAGGTTAACCCAGAGAGAAAAGAGGGACAGAGATACAAGAGGGTGAAAAACAAACAAAGCTATACTGTTTAGTTTTTACTCTTTAGGTTACAGTTTACAGATTGAAGGTATCGAGAAAACCTAACTCCTAAAATGCTAAGTAAAAAAAAAAACAACAAAAAAAACCCAACAGCTAAGATATCGTTGTGTAATTTTCACACCAAGGGTGAGATTGGATCCCATCAGCAGGAACTCACCAGTGGATAAATCAAGCCCCAATCAAATTTGCTAAATCAAATATTTAGTAAAAATTATTGAATAGCCACATAGCTTCATTTGCAAATTGTCCAGTAAGAAAATAGGAAGGGAGAGAGGAAAAAACATGTTTTGGACAAATATTTTTTTTTTTTTTAGGAAATCCAAACAGAAAACATTGGTAAAAATGTTAAGAACTGAATGTTCTGATTCTGGAGTAGCATTTTCCTCTATGTAGATTTGTGTTGGAAAACTGCAAATTCTAGAATGTTAATCATTTTTATGGTTTTTAGGTGCAGAAGGCCATTTTCAGTCATGGTCACATGGAGCTGATGCAGGACGGCAGGATGCTGCCAGTCTTAGGAGTGAGGAGGAAGAACAGACAGATTGGAAAATAGGATGAAGGTGATGGAAGGAGAAGAGGACGAGAAGCAAGAAGGTGGAGCAGGAGCCACCCATAAAAATAAAAATAAAACAAACAGTGCCAGATTAGAGGTTTAGTCTGCAAAGCTAGGTGACAGCAGGTGTTTGGATAGAATTATATTAATCTCTAGAGATCCAACCGGCTTTCGGCATTTGAAATCAGACTAAATTGGATTAATTTCAGGATAGGCCTGTGATTCAGAATATCAATTTGTTTCTTTTTTTGGTTTGCTTAGAACTTGTCATAATTTTTGTGAACCAGTAAACTTTTATAAAGTGAAAGGTTTCCAAGGAATCCAAACACAAACAATTTTGACCTTGGTAAAAAGGGTTTTTATAGCTACGTTCACACTGCTGCCTGAAGTGGCCCAAATCTGATTTTTTTTGCCCTTATGGGACCTGTATCTGATCTTTCCATGACAGTCTGAACAACACAGATCCGATTTTTACCAATGCGATCCAGGCCACTTTGCTATGTGATCCCGAATCCGATACGAATCTGATCTTTTCAAAAGTGACCTGTATCTGAACGGCCAGGTCGCATTCATCCGACCTGAACGTCATTATTACTTAACAAAGCTCCCTATTCCGGGCCTTGCTACGCAGAAGCAGCAAGAAAAACAACAAACATGGTGGATGATAATGCGGAGAATAGTATTTATGTTTAACCATCTTGAATAGATTGTGTTTTTAAGGATGGGAAAAATCGCTAGATGCGCTCCGGCACTACCATCCCTGTTTACTTCTGTAAACACAGAGCATGCTTGCTAGTTACATCATTGCGTCTTCTCCTGCGCATGCGGGACACTTAAGCTGTATGAATGCAGTTCACACAGGAGATCACATACAAGTCGCATATATTTGGAAATTTGAACAGCAACGTAAAAAAAAAAAAAAAATGGATTTCACAAAAAAATCAGAATTGAGCATCAAGGCCTGCAGTGTAACATAGCCTATGCTGCAAAAAATGCATACGTCTTACGATGGAGGGGAAAGAAAAAAGAGCAAAACTTGACAAAAGCAGGATAAAAATATGCTAGATGAATTTTAAAAAAAATGAAAAGAGAGACAAAATTTAAGATTAAGAAATGAGAGAAATGTATAAATCCATAAAGCACATTACAGAGATGATGAAATTTTTTCAATTATTTTACTTGAGCAACATGGGAGAAAAATATCTAAATTGGCTTAAAACAAAATTGCAGGTCAGACTTCGAAGGAAGACCCTAAAACTATACAGAAATCAGAACAGGATATGTAGTAAAAGAAACCATGTAAGGGGATTTGAATCAAGTGGCAAATATTTGACAGAGAAACTAGAGTTTGAATAAAGCCAAGCGTCTGGGCTGATTCATTCCCATACTTAAGGAGACACAGAACTAAAGAACGGTGGAAGGAGAAGCACCAAAAGGACATGAAAGAGAATCATACTTAGGCTCGTCGGCCACTTCCACCTCTGCCTGAGTTGTTATTGGCGCATTGGAGTGAGCCAGAGGATCGTCTGCATTAAGCTCCCCATTGCGAGAACTGACCACCTGTAGCAGAGACAAACGTTACTTTAAGTTAACCCTCTGAATAATTCGAAGCAGTTTTACCTGATAATGATGTCAAAAAAAAAAAAAAAAAAAAAAACACCAGGTCATCGCTAATTCAGAGAGCCCTCAGAGGTCACAAAACTTATTTCTAAGGCACCAAGGTATCAACTGAGCCTTTCAAAGTTACAAGTAAAAAAGCAGGAAGACAGAAATAGATTTTTGTTTTTCTCGAGTATCCAACTAATAAATGTAAGATAATTGTAATTTCTGAAAGTTACTTCACAAAATTTTTGAACATTTATTAGTTGGATACTCGAGAAAAACA
>NW_015150609.1:906753-907587 GCF_000732505.1 Cyprinodon variegatus | reverse complement strand
TTAAGCTTTTACCGAAATGTTTTCCTTCCACCCAACTTTCCTTTATTGTTGGGCAACCACACCTTTTTTCCTGTTGTCCTAGTAAGGCCCACTCCAAGCAGCATAAGCTACTAAAAGGCACGCAGCTCTCTATGCATAGCGCCTTATTAGAAAGTTCAGTGGAGGGAAAAACATCCATAAATGTTGTTCAAAAATTTTGTGAAGTAACTTTCAGAAATTACAATTATCTTACAACATTTATGGATGTTTTTCCCTCCACTGATCGTTCTAATAAGGCGCTATGCATAGAGAGCTGGGTGCCTTTTAGTAGCTTATGCTGCTTGGAGTGGGCCTTACTAGGATAACAGGAAAAAAGGTGTGGTAGCCAAACAATAAAGGAAAGTTGGGTGGAAGGAAAACATTTCGGTAAAAGCTTAACAAGCAAAAGTGCTACAGAAGTCTTTGCTGACCAACACTTGCATATCTAAATCTGTTACTTTTTATCCAGTTTAAATATTTATCAGCAGTAAGAAATAGTTAAATTTACAGAAAAAAACATTTTAAGTATAGATCATAGTTTGCAATAAAAATAAATATACTACAATCAGGTAGTAATTTGAGTTTATTAAATAAAATATACATTTTAGAAATTTCCTCCACTTTTATTTCATTGCTTTCAAGATATATTACCAAATGAAGCTGAAATAAATATAAAAAAAACTTTATCTCCTGAAGTTTAATCCTATTTAAGTAATTAATGTGGCAAAAACAGTCAAGGTTTTAATCCAATCTTGAAGCTCTAATTAATTTTATGGTTGCATATATTTACAGTGGGGCAAAAAAGTATTTAGTGAT
>NW_015150609.1:892872-905390 GCF_000732505.1 Cyprinodon variegatus | reverse complement strand
ATCACTAAATACTTTTTTGCCCCACTGTATGCAGGAATGCATTGTTTATAATATTCAGTAATAAATCAACCTCTCATTAGTTAGCCTTAAATTCTGTCAGTTGGATTGGAAGACTTGTCGCCAATTTGTTCACAACTCATAAGTTACCATGAAAATGTGCTCCCTTGGAAATGATTGCCTTATTGCATCAGAATACCCCTTTAAGCCCAACAAACCATCTCTGCCATCTCATGCACTTCCTTAGCAGAGTCAGATCATCCTGCCATGCAATAGGTGCGCGCATTTTGTTAAAAGAAGTGTCTGAGAGGCATGAAGTGCAGGAACCAGGGATCAAAACGTGAAACAGCTTCCAGATGCCAAAAATCACACGTTGAGAATGTGGGGTGGGTGGCACCGGATTACATGCATACGGTGGAGCAGAAAATAACATTTCCCAGCCAGGGGTACAGAAACTGGAGGTGGAGAGTTAAAGCCTGTCGATCTGTCTCACATACAATGCTAACCTACAACAGTCACGACTTACTAAACTGATCAGAATGAAAATTTGCCTCATTGAGGTCCTTTTCAAGAGCAGGCCTTATGTTGCTGTATCTTGGAGTGGATCTATGAGACAGATCTGACTTAATGGAGACTGGGGGAAGAGGGTGTTGGCTGAGCAGGTAAGGGGTGTGTACCTGGACTGAGCCACCGTGCCTGTCCGCTGCCAGGTGAGAGGTGATATAGGAAGAGTTTGCTTGCCGAGTGGGCTGAACCTCCCATGCTCCTCGTCGGTCTGAAACTGCCGTCTGCTCGGGAGTCGGAGGGGTAGCGATAGGGATGTGAAGGAAAGTGAGGTTGGGAAGGGGAGTGCGATGGGAGAGGGAAGGAGGTGTGAAGGTGATGGAATAATTGCATTAGAAAAATGGCATTTGGTGTGTGGAGCGAGGTACCATGCAACAGCAGCATGAGAGATGAAGAAAACAAAACAGTAAAATAAGCATGAATTTAAAAAACAAAAACCAAAGCAATGCCAAAGAGCTCAAACAGAAACCGCTGAGCCCCGAGAGCACCAAAAAATAAACTGAAGCTCTTCCAGCTTAAATGTCCAAGTCATGCTTACAATGCTAAATACTGAAATTAACCAACATGTTGCTAAAAAAAACCTTTTAAAATTTCCTGCCTAAGATACAAAATTTTTTACCCTACAGCAGAGAAGTTAAGAAATTATACTCCTGTGAGAGTCCCGTTTAAGGGGATATAGTCCACAAATATAAATGGAACTGATAGACCATTGCAACTGAGAGTTACCTTGATCAGTTTTTCCAATCAATCCCTAGAACTTGGTTAAGCACATTTGCCGATATCCGATAATGATCGGATTCAACTGTTGAATAAATGAACCATATAGCTTAACCTGTGAGTGAAGGCTTTAGCCTAAACAAAAATAAAAAAGATAAGAAATTAACACGGATGTAAATATACTTTATTTATTAACAAATAAGAATCAAAAAGTAAGAAATAACAGTTCCATGTGAAGTGCACTGGATTGGATCTCTGAGATCCAAAATCACTGATATCGGATCCAAGTATCAGATCTCTAACTAAAACCTATTAATTTTTTGTTTTACAGCTTCTAAAATTGGAGACGTGTTGCATACATTTGGATTTACCGCCTATGAGTTAATAATTCGTTAAACAACCTATCAGTGCAATTATTATCTCCACCCCTCCCCTTATTCACATCTAGGCATTTTAATTCCCATCAGTGGAAACTGTGATCGATGTTAGTCCGATTCGCCATCTGGCTAAAGCATCACAACTTAAACTCGCTTTGATGATCTTTTTCTGTGAGGAAAAACACTGCAGAGAAAAAAAATCCATCTTATTTCCTGCTGCCTCATCAAACTAAACACAGAGAAGCAGCTGAGTTATCATTTCCACACTTGCAGGTGAAGATTCTCATTCATCCAGGTCATGGTCATTCCAAAAAAAAAAAAATCCACTGGACGTTTCCAGGTTTGAAGACGTTTTGCTTCCCATCCAGGAAGCTTTTTCAGTTCAAAATGTCAGAGATAGCGTTGAGTTCAAGGCTTTATAGAGTAGCTCAACAAAGCTTTGTTTTTGCTCAGAAAACATGCAAATTGGAACAAACAAACAGCTCCACCCCTTTGAAATGGATGTCGTTTGGCTTCTTTTGTCAGCCTTCAATGCCCCATACCCGTCTATCTCTGTTGGCTTGGCTGAACAGGAGAGGTCTTTTGTTCCCCTGTACAGAGGCTGGGGTTGCGATGATAGTGGGAAGGAATCAACTCTATCGCTGCATTTTAGATTTTTGAAAGCTGAAATGAGTCCACTCCCTCTGTTTAAAGTTGTTTTTTCTTTCTTGACATGGATGGCTTCCTTCAAACCACCCATCTTCTTTGTCCAAAATATAAATATTCTGTTCCTTAAAAGAATGTCCTCTGTGTATAAGGTGTAGATCAGGAGTGGGCAACTCCAGTCCTGGAGGGCCTGCATCCTGGAACTTTTATATATGTCCTTGACTTAACACACCCGAATCAAGTAAATAGATAATTAAAAGGACTCTGGAGAAATTGATTGCATACTGGGGAGGTAATTCAACCTTTTGATTCAGGTGTGTTGGACCAAGGATGAATCCAAATGTTGCAGGAAACCGGCCTTGAAGGACTGGAGTTGCTCACCTCTGGTGTAGCTGTACCCCAGAGTCTTGTCCAGGGGAGGTCGCTCTTCTGTGTTGGGCCATGCTTCTATGCAGAGGTTGTTTGGTTTCTCCAATATACAGGGCCTTCTCAAAATATTAGCATATTATGATAAAGTTCATTATTTCCCATAATAATAATGATAAAACTTGTTCATATATTTTAGAATTATTGCACACTATGTTCTAGTTTTATCATTACATTATGGAAAATAATGAACTTTATCACAATATGCTAATATTCTGAGAAGGACCTGTAAAGATCAGAGCATTCCTCACTGCATTGAGGAAGGTTTTATCCAAGACAGTGGATTGTTGTTGTTTAACTTTTTTGGAACTTCCACACTTGCTTCAATCATTTTGTGGAAATCAAAATATCAGCTATGTTTTTATTATTAAAATACCATAAAAAACAGAAACAAATTCAGCAAAGGCTGGTAACTATGAGACTGTATGAAAAATGTATGAATATTTGGAAACTTATTTTTCTTTTACTTTTGCCTAATGCAGCTCCACACATGGTTACATTGTGTCTTTACTAAATGAATGTTATTCATCACACTGAGGGTCATATTTATAGCATGATGGAAGGTTGAAATGTGAGTGGAAAGTCAATCACATTTCTTTCTTCAGATTATTTTATTTTTAATTCAACATTGATTTTCCAAAGACGTAATTTATAATAGATCATTTATGAGAGCAAACCAGGACAGCTTTGGGTGGAAATCCCTTTAAGTTGCTTAACAGCTTCCTTTGTTCTTATTAGAACAGAGTCGTTCTCTCGCTGCGCTGAATCCAAAGCACAACATACCTGATTTCGGACTGGAGCGTGCTGTGAGGGTCGGTCTCTGTGAGGATGGCTCTCTCTTGTGACTGCAGATGCACCGGATTCTACATGGCCCGATCCCACTAGTGTGGGCTGATGGAAAGGAGAATTAAATCAAACATCTGATTGTTTACAAAGAAAAAAACTTTACCACAAAATGTCACTTACTATCTGCCTCCCGACCCAGTCGTAGGTGTAGTCAAATGTGTATCCTTTCCTCTCAAACAGCTCAGTAAACAGAGTCCTCAGATATTCGTAGTCAGGCTTTTCAAAGAAGTCTAACCGCCTCACATAACGCAAATAGGTGGCCATTTCCTCTGGAAAAAAAAGATGGATACACTATAAAGTGGATAATGCAACAATGCATAAAATAAAACTTTGGAATAGCCTGGTGATGGTGAACTTATTATGGATCAGTCAGAAACTTGGGAGTCAATCTCAAGAATGGAAAAATCTGCTCTGATGAATACTAGGTAAATAGGGAGGAGCAAGAACAACATCCAGGGACTTTGTCCATTCTTGGTCTACTTGTTCTTGTTCTGATGACATTTCACTAGCACATGAGAATGCACAAGTACACGTATTGAGAAACGGCCTTTATTAAACTATGAATCAAAATTAATGGTGTTCAGGTGGAAAGAGACCAAGAGAGAGAGAAAGCGGGATTATGTCAAGAGATAACAGGAAGGCTGATGCATCACAATTAAGCTGCTTTATTTACACCTCTGGAGGTTCTGTTTCTGTCTGTCATGGATGGCAGTGGATTTGGAAATGTTAAAGCTAAGGGGTAAGGATAAACTTTCTAAGATGGAGATAAAAGATGAAATGCTTGGTTGACAAACACCTACTGATGGCGTTTGCTCTCTCACAAACAAACTGATGATTACTCATGGCGGAAAGGTTAGGTAGAATGTTTTTATAAATATAGCTATAATAAACATCTTCAATTAAACCTATATTAGCAGGTCAAAGCTTTATAAAACCTGGTGATTAGAGAAAAAAAAGTCCATATGTGAGATGATCAGAGTGAATCTCCTCACTCATACCTGGGAAGTTCTCACAGAGGACCTCAATGGGAGTGTTTCGTTTTGTATCTCCAATCTTCTGGTATCTTTCCTTCAGTGTGTCAGCCTGAAAACAAGAGATATGTTACAGGACGCATCCAATAAGAACATTTAACAAGAATTACTGGATCGTATTTTATGAAATGTTCACATTTCATAATATGTAGTATTTAGCTAATGCAAAACACTTATTTCAAGGCGCTTTACGGATTGTTAGCAAATTTTCCATCCAAGAAAACATAACAGGTTTCAGCAATTCATTTATTTTTTTAATCAGCCCATTGGTGCCAGTGACTTAAGGGAGTAGCGGAATTACTCTATCAGGGTTAAAAACCCAACAAACAGATTTTACATCACTAAAAAAAACATTGTTGTAAAATCTCTTTGTGAGAGGAGAATGACATATTATATAAGCTGTGATCTTTAAAACATAAAACAAAAGGTCCTAGTCAGACCTGTTCCCATTTAATAAAAGTTGAATTCTTGACACATTCTGTTACAGGTTTGTTCTGTTGTCCAATGGTTTACATTATTCTATTAAGTAAAGACTTTGCTGATGTCTTTTTTTTTATTTAAATAATGATTTATCATTTTAAGCTAAAAAATGAAATGCTTGCACGGCAAAGCGAGTTTTATTAAGACACTGGAAAGGACAAAATATCCCTACCTATACCTGTCGGTATTTAGCATTTTCAGACACTGCATCTTATGAACAAGTCATCCACAATAGATATGGTCAGATTGAGGCGTATCAGAGTACGTGGGAACAGCTCTTAAAACCAGAGAGGTATTGCTCAAGCAATATTGGTACAGAATAAAAGATGCAGTGCGTATGAACTTACTATTTACAATTTTTTGTCTTATACTATATTTTTTTTTGCTTTAGCTTCTGGGGTGGGGTGTACAGGAGGATCAGGAGGGGATGTATAACTGGAAATGTGTATTTTACAATACCCATATTGACAACATCGGTTTCACTGTATGTTTAGGTGAAGAAGGATTTAATAAACATTGAAAGTTTGAAAAGAAAGAAAAAAAAACATTGAGTTTTACTGTGATATTATTCTCTACTGGTGAATGTTTTCTTATGAAACTCAGATTCAGAGACCTAGCCTTGTACTCGTCATACCTTTAGTCCTTGCCAAGGTAAACTCCCACGCAGAAAATACATGAACATGTGCCCTAAAGCCTCCAGGTCATCTCGTCGGCTTTGCTCTGGATAAACAGATTTTATTTTTAATTCTCACATTTGTTTCGTTACATTTTATTAATGATATAAAAAAAAAGAGAAGTGTTTGACGTAGAAAGCTTAGGAAAGAACTCATTGAACCTTTTTCCATTTTGTCAGGTTAAAATATCAAACTTCAATGTGTTTTATCAGGATTGTATATACAAGGCCAACCAAAACAGTCTAGAATAGGAAAGTAGAAGGAAAAATAATATATAACAGTTATTTTTATTCCTATTTTTCCCAACCAACCTCCGAGTGCTTCACTGATCGGCTGTTTATACTGAAAGGCACACAGCTGGACTTTATTTACCAATTAAGAAATATCTGATAGTTATTTTAAATATAAATATTGGAAGGTAAGGTCTAATGCGGGGTTCTGGAAAGGAGGGTCCGTCGGATAGTCAAATCTCGGATTCAGGAGGAGCAGTGTGGTTTTCGTCCTGGCCGTGGAACACTGGATCAGCTCTACGCCCTCTGCAGGATTCTGGAGGGTGCATGGGAGTTTGCCCAACCAGTCTACATGTGTTTTGTGGATCTGGAGAAGGTACTAAACCGTGTCTCTTCGAGGCGCAGCCAAGGTGTTGAGGGGATCCGTTTTGGTAGCCTTAGTATGATGTCTATGTTATTCGCAGATGATGTGGTTCTATTGGCTTCATCAGGGCATGATCTACAGCTCTCACTGGAGTGGATCGCAGCCGAGTGTAAAGCAGCCGGGATGAGGATCAGTGCCTCCAAATCCGAGACCATGGTCTTGAGCCGGAAAAGGGTAGAGTGCCTTCTCCGGGTTGGGGAGGATGTACTGCCCCTAGTGGAGGAGTTTAAGTATCTTAGGGTCTTGTTCATTAATCAGGGGAAGATGGAGCAGGAGATTGACAGGCGAATTGGTGCGGCATCTGCTGTGAAGCGTGCACTGTACTGGTCTGCTATGGCAAAGAGAGAGCTGAGCCAAAAAGCAAAGCTCTCGATTTACAGACTGACTTTCGTTCCTACCCTCATCTATGGTCATGAGCTTTGGGTCATGACCGAAAGAACGAGATCCCGGATACGAGCGGCCGAAATGTATCTGGGCTCTCCCTTAGAGATAGGGTGAGGAACTCAGTCAGGCAGGGAGGACTCAGAGTAGAGCTGCTGCTCCTCCACATCGAGAGGAGCCAGTTGAGTTGACTCGTGCATCTGATTAGCATGCATCCTGGAAGTCTCCCTGGTGAGGTGTTCCGCTGCAAGAAAGACCGCTACAGAAGATCCTTCCAGCTATAACCCCGAATATGAACCATTTGGGATTAATAAAGTATTTTGAATTGAAAAACATTTTCCTTTCTCTTATGATAAAATACTTTGCTTTACCCTAAAAGAAAGTCCAATAAAATCCATTGAATTTTGTGCTTTTAACAAGACAAAATGGGAACAACTTTAAGAGGTATGAGAACTTTTGCAAGGCACCGTATACATCTCCAGGAACCCCTTGGAAGTCATCTTACCTTTGCCTAAGTGCGTATTGATGGACATGTATCTGGCAGTACCGGTCAGGCTCTTATGCTCGCGGTATGGAATGTGTTTTTTGGTCTCAGGGTCGATGTACTCTTTGGCCAGGCCGAAGTCGATGATGTGGATGATGTGCTCCTTTTTGTTCCCTTGCCTTCCGATTAGAAAGTTCTCAGGCTTGACGTCTCTGTAGATGAGGTTTTTAGAATGCACGTACTCCATTCGAGAAATCTGGTGGGAAGAAAGGAGAGGAATAATCTTAAGGAAATGCCCCTCTCCAAAAAAAAAAAAAAAAAAAGAAAGAAATCTCTTTTCTCCCCATCATTGCTACCTACAAGCTGAATGGCGATCATCAAGACAGTCTTCAGTGAAAAAGTCCTGTCACAAAGGTCAAAGAGGTCTTCTAGACTCGGCCCCAGCAGCTCCATAACCATGGCGTTATACTTCCCACAGGGCCCGAAGTAAAACACCTGCGGCACTCCCTCTGCTGGAAAAAAAAATTCACAAAGACTAAAAAAAACAACAAACAAACAACAAAAGCCAAACCTGTTTAAAAGCACATCCCGTTCTTCGCTCCCTTACTTAACAGTAAACAGAAAAGTGTCTCACCATTGGTTTTGCTGTGAGAGCTTGAGCTAGAGCTGCAATCTAAACTTTTCACAGCCTTTCAGCAAAAAAAAAAAAAAAAGAACTAATTTCAATCATATCCTCTAAGGCCCACTCAGTCTAACTGCCTCACGTTTTCATGCATTCGTCATCTTGGCTCTTATTTTATTACACATTAGACCACTGAGTGGGTTGTCTAATGTGACTATAATGGTAGAGATGAGGCCCTTATACTACTCTGTTTGGGTTGTTTTTCATTCTGGTCTTCTGGGTATTAAAGCTCTGTTTTACAGTTGAACATTAAGGGGAAAAAAAGCTGGAGCTGGTTTAATGCGAGGTCCTTAAGAGTCATCATCAGAAAGAAACATGTAGAGCAGGAGATGCTGTACATCTGCTGTCATCCTGACTCCATCCTCTGTGGTGGTTTAAAAGAACAGGAAATCAGGTCAAACTGGTAATTGGCTTCAAGGAAGCATGACTCAAATTTTGCTCCTTTGTACTGCCAGGCAGTCTATTATAAATGTCATTGCATGAGAAAGAAAGCTTTCATCTGGTTTTAAAAGTCTTGTTAACTAAGGTGTGGTCAATTACAGGAAACCGGTATAGAAGCTTATGAATGTTGTTTTTCATACGGCATAAGCTTTATTTGGAGGAATTCTAAGCAGATAATTTAAAATTATAAGCTGCGCATAAGGATAAATAAGCACTTTATCTAGGAGTGATTATCTGGCACACATCACAGAAACATACAAAGGACATATGATGAGGGGAGAGAGATCAAACGGCGACTGGTTGGCTTTTAGCTTGGTCAGCAAAGATCGCTGCCTGGCCTGGTGGAAACTCATGGGTCTGGTCTTTACTCATGGGTCAAAGCAGAACTCTAGGTGCTAAACCTCCTACTGACAACAACCCAACACGTGCATTTTCTTACTCGCTGAAGAAGACTCAAAGCTGAATTTTGTATTAATCTTTAAGATGATTATGAGAGAGAACAAGAAATTCAGCTGATAACAGGAAGGACGAATAGAGTACTGTCAGGTCTCTTGCTGCTAAATTTTGAGCCTTCAACCTCTGCTGTTAATGGAACATTCTTGATTTGGAAGGCAAAGGAAGCCAATATTACAGTAGCAGCGATTCAAAATGGCCCTTCCCAGTCAAAAGCCAGCCCACTTCCTGCAACTCCCAGCAGAATCCCCTCCAACTTCCAGACACTGGCTTTCTCCTGGATGTGCATATTTTTTTACTCTCCACCCTATCACTAAATTACATGGTCTGATTAGGAGATGGTGCTTCTCTTTAGATCTTAATGTCCACAGATCATGACAGAAAGAATATTTTAGTACAAAGATTGATGTTTAAAAAGGAATTGAAGCCAAAGACCAGTCAAGGGCCCATCTAGGAAAGTGGGGAAATGTTTGATGGCTATTACTGTAAAAGCACCACAGATACACACAGAGTTCAACAGTAGCTGTATCTGAATACCTCGGATTGTAGGCCCTAGCTCATATCCCTTCACCTTTCATGGAGTCAACAATTAGAATTCTATCCAGGGAAGGAAAGGGGCTGCTGTGCTGAATCCAGACAGCCCTCAGCCTTAAAGAAATTATTTAACGGGGGACACACATAAAGCTGGCAAAATTAGGTTAACAGCCTTTATTAAAAGAACTAAAAAACTCTAAAGTTACACAAATGTTGCGAACGGCTGAAACTCTCCATTAAAATACCCAGAAAATACACAGGTGAGGACATTATCATATGTGAGCATTACATGCTGTTGCTATAAGGTCTGTCGTGCAAGGGATTGTGGACAACCAACTAGCAGCAGCTAGGAACATCAGGAGGTTCGTATGCTAAATGCACTGGTGATAGGAAGTATCCTGCTTCCTGGTCCTAGCTCCATCCTAACCTCCTGCACAACTCAGATAGCAATTACTATGGAGATGACGGATGCCCTCCTGCTGATCTGAGGTATTTGAGTCGAGACCGTGTTTCTAAAGCTTCTCGAGTTTTAAGGAGCTTTTACCACAGATATAGAAACAGAGAAACTAAACATGGCTTCTCCTTATTGACTCTGACATTATGGCTGAATGCTGAAACGTCACCTTGGACTTGAAGCAACACGGATTCAGCACCTTTCCATCCTCCCTCCAGACTCTGGGACGTTAAATTATTTCAAACAGAAATTCTAACTTTACTTTTATCTGAAGAGTGGATTTTTGAGCGATACGACCAACGACTTTCATGATTTGTGTATAGGATTTGTCTGAGCCTCTGGTCTTCATGTAAATAACTTCTCATGGTAGAAGATCAGCAGAACTCAAGAAGCTGTTAAGCAGTGGCTGATTAAAGCTTTAAAAGAGGCATGAATTTAAACTTTGACACAAGATTCTGATTAGAAAATATAATCAAAAGGTAGACATTGTCTTACAGGCATGAATGAAAATTGTCAGATAAGGCAGCAGATAGCCTATGGGAATGTAAGAGCCATGCTGCGCTGCATCCTGTGTTTCTGGACGCCATTATGTAGTTTTGTGGCTTGCTAATTGTACCGCAGGAATGAATGGCTCCAAACCCAGGGTGGCTGTGGGAAACTTTAAAACGGCTCCGGTAAATGATGTGCTATAAATTAGCGGAGAAGGTCCAAACAAGACTGGTCAAGCTTTCGTGAGAAATCGAACATCAGAAATAATTCAGATAAATAATCAACATTTTTAAATGCTAATTGCAACTCTAGTTTATTAAGTAATTAATCTCTGAGGAAACTTTCACAAAGCTTGTAAACTAAAAAAAACAATCTAAAAAGGTATAGTGGAGGATTTTCGTTAATTTTTGAAAAGACGCACCCTCTGCACTGCAAAAAAATGTAAATCTAAGTAAGTCAATTTTTCTTAAAAAGGTGCATTTTTTCTTGAATTGAGCAGATAAGAATCATTTTACCAATGGGATAAGACAATTTACATTCAGCCTTAAAAAAACAACTGCAGTCTCTTCTTTCAAGTGCATAATAACTAATCATCTTATTTTAACGGTATAATGCTCATTCCATTGACAGATAATCTTATTTTCATATTCAAATTAAGGGTAAATACACATATTTTAAGAAATTTTTACTCATTTGCAGAATGTTTTTGAAGTGTCCACTCTAACGCATATTAAACGTGTGCGAGAGCGTGCACGAGCCCATTTCTCCTTGTGCACGCTCTTTTTCAAAAGTGCTGTTTGCGTCGCTCATACAAACTTACTTTCCAAAAAAAAGGTTTGCAAATTTTCCACTATGACGGACTCACCACCGGTCAGTGAAAATAGGACGTAGGACGGCCTTACGTAAACATATCACCAGAATGATTGACAATTAGGAGGACCACTTATTTTGATGATCCACCCAGAAAAAGAACATCCTCCTCTATAGCTTTAATACACAAGCTCCAAAGAATGAAGGGTGGCTTCAGACTTCAAGACATCAATTTAGTTCAGATTAAAAGCTACAAATTAATGTTTATGTTCCAGAAACTCTGAACTCTCTACTTTTTCTTGGAAATGACTCGCATTTGTCCTTGAATTTTGAAATTTCCAACTTCCAACCCATAAATTTCAACTGGATATAACTGAAGGACAAATGAATGCACCATAAATCCTCACATCAACTTCATTCACAGGTTTCTCTAATCCACCACTTTCTCCTGAAGAACAAATAGTAGAACGAGAGGTTTCATTACATGAGACGCGGTTTTTACATCTACTATTTCCTCATGTGACAATAGCTTTAAACACCACCTTAGTCAAACTGCTTTCCTCCCTAAAGTAGAACATCCTAAGAGAAGTAATGATCATTTTGATAGATCCAACCAGCAGCAGACCTCTTCCAGTCTACTTCAAGTTGAATGACTAAGAGAAGACTCTTGTGTCACAATGGAATCATCCTCATTAATATCCAGAGACATTTAGTGCGTCAGAACACCACACCTGCCCGAGGATCTGAATCAAGCCGCATGAGTTCATACAAAAACCCTGCAGCAAAGATGCAAACAACCCTGCAGGATGAGAAGAATGTGGTACAGCGAGCAGCCAAGAAGAACTGAGTTCACATTATCCCATCTGGAGGAGAGCACAGAGGTAGGTTAGCGCTAAGCGAA
Source organism: Cyprinodon variegatus (assembly GCF_000732505.1). Taxonomy (NCBI): domain Eukaryota; kingdom Metazoa; phylum Chordata; class Actinopteri; order Cyprinodontiformes; family Cyprinodontidae; genus Cyprinodon; species Cyprinodon variegatus. Next base: position 893,350 of record NW_015150609.1, on the reverse strand, counting down.
GCAAGCCTGCCTGCTAAATAATTGATGGGTTTCCGCACAGTTGGCCCTTCCCAGTCTTTGCCTTTTGCAAACAATAGCCATTAATATTCCAGTCTGGTTATCATATGGACCTGTGGAGATCCAAAATCTCACCAAAAACCAGAAATGACAGTCAAGCAGCTTTGGAGCCATGATATTGGTAGTTAGCCTCTGATGATCACACTAGATAATGTGTGGGAAACTAAACTGTAGGGATGTCCTGATCTGATGTCAAATATCCGACTGGATTACACTCAGTAACTGATACTTGCCTTTCATTTTTTCCTTTTGAAAGCTTCGAGAAAGTATGATACAGGGATTAAAGCAAAAAAAAAATTCTGAGCCTTCGACACAGGCAAGAAAGTCTGTGTCGAACTATATATATATATATATATATATATATATATATATATATATATATATATTTATATATATAAGTGTTCAAAATCAAGGAAGCCTC
>NW_015150609.1:804217-891817 GCF_000732505.1 Cyprinodon variegatus | reverse complement strand
CATTTATTGACGCTGGTACATCAGCTGTAGCCATAGCAGAAGTCCTCTTTTTCCCAGAGATGTCCTACTTTTCAGACCTAAAAAAATGGGAATTTCAAAATTGTCCGGGATTTGGTCGACTACAATGCAGCACATAGTCGAAACACACCGGGGACTCGAACAGAGCCGTCAGCTTGGGGACCGGTCAGGGAACCCTGACGGATGAGGGTAGGGAGTGACCGAACCCGACCTAGTGAAAGTAGCCTGGACACCGGCGGCCCCGTACTTCCCCCCTGCCTTACCGGTCCCTAGGCCCCCTCCTCCTTCTTCTGATTAGCTAACACTGTTAGTTTCAGAGCGCTCCTTTGCTACCATTGGCTGACAAACACAAGTCAAATGTCTTTTTTTTTTTTTTTTTTTTTTATTTATTGTCAATTTATTTTGGAGAGATTTTTGATTTACCCACGGGCATTCACTACAAGCCGAAAATCCAGAATACTGAAATCCCTGATGATACTTGTCATGAAAAATGTGAGGTCGCAGCATCTGGAATAGTATCTTTAAAAAGGAGCCTCTGTACTGAATCGTGCGTTGTTAGATTAGTAGTGAAAGCAAACGGGCGTTATTTATAAAGAGAAAACATGCTGAGTTCAAATATAAAAAGCTTGAAAAATAAAATTTGCTTGGTGGACAGAAACACATTTGTTTCTTTTGAATCTGCAACTAAGATAAAAGGATGAAGCTCAGAAAGGTTAAGATGAAGGCAGCCGTTTCAAAATTATAGTTCTCCCATCGGCTGAACCCTTGGAAACAAATTAAGCAGGAGACAATAGTTTATGGAAGAGAAGATACTGAGAAACGGAGTCAATCTCTGCTGCTTTTGCTGATTTGTCTGACATAAAAACGGCTGTCCTAAATTCCAGTCAACCAGAAAATAAGCTCTATATACATTTTCTAGGTTAATAGGAATCTTAACTTAAACTCCAACAAAAACTGTAACTCAGGAAGTTGTCTCTTCATATATACGGGGAGGTTTTCATACACCTTTCTACAAAACATCCTGCAGATTAAGGCAAGCTTTTAAACCAGCTCTACATCAGCATGCGCTCTGGGATGACTAATCACTTGTTGTGGAAATGATGAAATCTCCGGACTCATCTTCCCAAACACTGAAACCATCACCATGAAGTCACACATAAACAAAGCGGGGAACTAGATCCACATCTTTTCTCTCACCTGTAGTCCCAAGACTTTTGTAAAACCGGTATTCCAAATGCAGCTGCGGGGCCCTCGACTTCACTGGTTCCTACAAGACCAAACACGTAAATGAAGAAAAGAAACAGAATCAGAAATAACTCTTATAGTAACAATCACACAAAAATAAAAAAGGGCTCTTATTTCAGATATATTTCTGGCTTCTTAGGTTTCAACCTTCTAATTACCATTTTGCTGGAAAAAGTCAAAAGCAAGGGTCTTTTTTTTTTTTTTTAAGAGTTATTAGTTATAAACCATTCAATGAATGGATGAAACAGAGTAAAACTTTATTTTACATAATTTAAATATAGAATAATAATAATCAACCCCATATTTTATTATTTATATATATATATATATATATATATATATATATATATATATATATATATATATATATATATATATATATATATATATATATATATATATATATATATATATATATATATATATATATAAACACAATTATATCCTGTTATCTGTTAATTATATACATGAAATTAATCATCAATACAATTCAAATAAAATATGACCATTTAATTTAATTATATCTCATTTCCCTATGGGATTAATACATTTTTTTTATTGAATAAAACCATGAAAAATTAGTCTGATTCCAATCTCCAAGGATCTGTATGTTAAAACAATTAACCGTTTTAATCTGTATTCCTGCACAGAAGCAATAAGTTAAAAGCTTAAGATAACTGCAGGGGACTTACCAGTTTAATGGCTACATACTCATTTGTGTAGAGATTCTTACCTGTAACAAGACAGAAAAGTAGGATTAAACGTTCAATCACACCATCTTATCCAGTGTATTCATTTTAAACCTTCACCATCCTGCCTATTTAAGTTGGTTCCGTCTGCCGTAGGATGTTTTCTGCCAACCAGGCCCCTATTCAGACTAACACAGGAACATTTAATACCTACTTTGACAGCCAAACATTTAAACCAATTTATGTTCTACTCAGTCTACAGGAAGGAAATGTGGCCCAGATAAATCATATATCCCATCCTGTCATTAGGCAATTTTGGGTTCTAATCTGTCATAATTTATTTAAGTTAACAGTCCCAAGTGGGATCAGGGAGAAGACATAATTCAAATTGGTCAGCTAAGAATATGCATTTTAGGAAAATTCATCTTCAATATTCATTTAAATATTGAACCACGGGGAAAAAATGGTTATAGTATATGGGGAAAAAGAGCTATGAATGCAAGCACCAGTGGAGGTAGTAAGAGACTAAATATGGGTACGAATTAGTAAACGGACAAACTGAACATGAAACTTTAATCTACATTTACACTGCAGGAAAATGTGACTTAAATCCAATATTTTTGCTCCTATGTGACTCGTAACTGACTTTTTCATGGCAGAACGACCTGATTCCGATCTGTTTACCTCAAAGAAAATGAAAAAATAAATCCAAATTGTGCCACTTTTATAAGCAGAAATTACAACAAATAAAAAAAATAAAGTAAAAATGTCTTAAAATAAGTCTGTTTAACCTGAATTTGAGAAGATAAATAAGAATATTTGCCAATGGAATTAGTATTTGTACCCTTAAACTAAGAAAATTGGATATTATGCACTTTAAATAAGACACTGCAGATGATTTTTCTTATTTTAAATGCAAATTGTCTTATTCCATTAGCAAAGTTGTTTAAGAAAAAAACTTTTTTGAAAAAAAATTCACTAACTTGATTTTTTTCGCAGTACACACTGTTCTTTCTACACATGCATGATGCATTGGGGCCATAAAGCATTCAGACTGTTGGCTGAAATATAGTAGTAGTCTGAATCATCATGCAAAAAATAAAACATTTACAATTAATAAAGAAGAAAGCAGTGTGAATGCAGCATTAGTTTAATTTCAGTTCCATTTGGTTTACTTATATAGTGCTGATTTACAACAATAGTCATCTACAGAGAAAAATACACTCTGATTGGTTGAAAGTTTTCTATCAGGGAAAACCATTTGTTTGGATCCAGTCACTGACTTGCTCCTCCTGGATGAGCTTGCAGCGACGATTTTCACTTGTATTTTTAGTGACCAACACCATTAAGTCACCAACAGAGTGTGTTGTCTAATGTGCTTCCAGTTCTGACAAGAATTAAACTCCAAACATACCGAGCTTCAATTCCCCGAAGTTTCCACAACCGATCTTCTTCCCCACACGGAAATTAGGTCCCACCATGAGAACGCCAGACGTGCTCGAGGAGCCCGACTGCCGGGTCGAGTGTCCGCTTCGGCTTCCCTGGGAAACTTTGGTGCCTCTAGCCGGCCGCTCGCCATACTTCTCTCTTTGTGGATCCATGGCAGCACTGGTCACAGTAAGGCCTCCTGGGCCGGGCCCACCGCAGCAGCCACAGCTCTGGTTACCAGTGGCACCTGGACTGGACAGCCACTGTCATGGGTCAGAAGCTGGAGCGGTCCACTCCCCCAACCTCACCCTCACCTATATTAGTTGTTGGGCCTCAACATTTGTGGACACCTGTGGGAAACAAATGAAGTGAGAGATTGTGAGCAGGAGGCTCTTTAAGGGGTGGCCCTGACAAGTAAACTAGATTAATATAAAACACATTAAAATGATAAATCTTTAGACATAACAGTAGAAAAGAAGAGGTCTTTACAATCCTAGCAGGGTAGGTCTTATTCACATGTTGACAGAGCAAACAGTACAATGACCTCTTAACACCAGAATGGCAGACAAAGCAAACACACAAAAAAGCTTTGTATAAATCCAACTTCACTCTAGGAGTTACTAGAAAACCTGCAAAGCAGGAAAAAGAAATTAGAGCAGAAATCTGCTGGAATGAAGCAGACAGGGAAGCTGTACCAGCTGTAAAATATCTCTAATAAAAAGGTTCCTGGTTTAGCTTAGCTTATAACTTTCCTTTTGGTTTATGTGTAAATAAGCAACTGAAGAAACAAGAGCTGTGTTTGTAAGGAGAATTCCTTTAGAGATAAGTCTACCAGCACACAAACAGGCAGCAACTGGGGAGCAGTCACATTGGACTTTAATACGTGCGTGCAGTGGTTTCAAAAAAGAAAGTACACCCCCCTTACAATGTTCAAAACAACTTGGTTGTAACCAGGCTCTGGATTTATCCAACATGAGGTGACCGCTAACACATGCCAACACAGAAAAGCCTAAAGCAATGACCTGAGAAAGGGTTCCAGTATATCAGCAGAACATGTCAGCTGTCATACTAGTTTTAAAATCTATATTGGAAATATGAGAAATGATTAAATCCATATTTTTCATATCAAAGTTGCTTTCTTATGACGTATCCATTTTTCCGTCTGTAGGGTTTTTTATTTCAGTCACTATATTTAAAAATATAATTTTGACACCAGAAATGTAACACGCTGATAAATATGGCATCCAAGCAGTCCTCCTGTTGTTGGAATGTTATCATAATAAAGAGTGATTTATTGAATTGTGCAGCTGTAAGCATAAAGAAGCAAATGTGCTAGCCATCAGTCTGGGGGAGGTTATAATCCCATTTCGAAACAATCTGAAGTCCATCTTTCGACAGCCAGTAGGACTGTAAACAAAGAGAAAACATTTAAAGAAACAGACCAACTTCCTGGGAGCGGTCTAAACAGTGTTCCTACCCAGTGGTTAGACCATGCAAAACAGGAACACCTGTTCTTTTCTCTTTTTTTCCATATTGGGAGGGGCCCTCATCGCTTCTTCATATACAAAATATCAGCTTGAACCAGTGAGACGTTGAGCAGAGCCTCCTGCATTGGGGGACAGCAACACACAATCTGAAATATGATGGGCGGGGGTTGATGGAGCGGGCCGAGGCGCCCCCCTTGAATAATGGTAGGGGAACATAGAACACTTAAACAAGAGCAAATGTGACTGTCGAACTAAAGGGCTTGTTAAACTCCTGCAGCAGTGTGTCGCAGTGAGCTTGTCGCAGATATTTTTTATATATGCCCAATTTGGAAGCGTGGTCTGCGCTATGTTATTCCACGCGAACAGCGCAAGAGGGACAATCAAGAACTAGCTGTGGGTCTAGATATGGCCAAGGCGGTGAGAAAGTGGAAAAACATGAGTTCCGTCCCAGTGTTCTCAGGGATGGACGTCTGTGTCTTCAGCAGGCGTAGAGCTAACAGAACTGGCAGCGTTGTGAGGCAAGGGCTCAAACATGTACGGCTGCAAGCCTTCTACACCAAACCAAGCTTTTACCGCCCTGGCGTCCTCTTCCACAACAACTTCGTCCCCGCTTTCCGGCAGGATTGCGGATGCCAGTTACCATAGGACCCTCCCCTTACTTAAAACATGTGCTGACAAAACAAACGACAACTAAGGACATTGGAGATGCTGGTGGGCTGCAGAATCTCAATTTTTTCCTGAATTTCTCCTCTAAGGCTACGTTCACACTGCAGCCTTAAGTGAACCAAATCTGATTTTTTTGCGCATATACGACCTGTATCTGATCTTTTCATGGAAGTCTGAACAACAAAGATCTGAATTTTTCCAATAAGACCCAGGCCACTTGGCCCTGTGGTCCTGAATCCGATACGATTCTGATCTTTTCAAATGCGACCAAAGATCAGCCAGACCGCTTTCATTCGACCGGAACAACATTAATACTCAACAAAGGTCACTATTCTGCATCTTACTCACAGAAGCGGGAAGAAAAACAACAACCATGGCGAACACTAATGCGAAGAGCAGTCTTTTCTTAACCACCTTGGAAAGATTGAGTTTTTAAGGTTGGGAAAGATCGCTAGATGCACTCCAACACTACCATCCATGTTTACTTCTGTAAACACAGAGCATGCTTGCTTGTGACATCATTGCGTCTTCTACTGCGCATGTGGGACACTTAAGCTGTATGAATGCAGTTAACACAGGAAATCACAGAAAAGTCACATCTATTAGGAAATGTAAATGGCGTCGCAAAAAAAATAAATAAATCGTATTTCACAAAAGGAACAGAATTGAGCATTAAGGCCTGCAGTGTGACTGCATCAAACACTTCTCTCTCTCCCTGGTTTATTCTGCAACTGCTTCAAAGGCAAGAACATGTCTCAATATGTTCCTATAGCAAAAACACTACAATTTAAAGGTCTACTTTTACCATGGCTTCAGTCTAAGGGACTGATATAAATTCAGTTTACATATCTTACATTTAATTAGTTGTGCACATGCGTAGCCTCTGAAGCCCATTGCCCACATTTGAAGACCAAAGTGTTCAGATTTTGGACAGAGAGGACAGTTTGAAAGAGGGGTCAAGGAAGCCATCTCTGTGGGAACAAAAAAGAAACTATCACTGAACACAGGGGGAGGATTGCGGTTTCAGCTTCCAAGCATTTACAATTCAGTCATAGAACTGATTCCCAAGAAATTAAATAAGCCCTCCCATTATGAATCAAAAGACCAATCACATAGCCCCAACAATCCAGAAGAACAAAGGGTGGCTATTTGATTAGCATTTGACTTGGAATGTGTACAGGAGGATAGACGTCCATGCTGCTTAACTATATCAGAGCTCCAACTACAGATTGCTCTGGTGCGCTCGACAGAATTGACAAAGACTCCTAGATAGGTGTCGAAACATCTCCAAAAAGGTTTCAAAAGTCCAGTTACCTTCCAAGTTACGCCGATTTGTGGTTGCCATGACCTGGATGACTGAGAATTTACAAAGGCACATATCAGAAAGGGTTTCACACAATTATAAAAGACCAAGGTGCATTCATAACCTTTGAAACATGCCCAGAGCATGAAACTAGAAGAGCTGTGGCTCACCCTAAAAGTATGGCTGTCCTTAAGAGATAGTAATCAAGTCCCAGTGGTAACAAAACACTTGGACCAGTTTTAGCATCAACACAAAGCCTAAGCCATAGTATATCATCACAACCGCATCACACCACCCACAGCCACAACCCAGAGGACGATACCAGAGAGTATTATGTAAATGTTTATATAAAGCCACGTCTTCTACTTCTAAGGCCACACGTTTGATTTCTTCACTTTCCAAAACGTCTGCAGATATAAAGTCTTTTTTTACTGATAAAATGCATCTCGGTGTTTTGTTTTTATGTAATAAGAAGAACTAGTGATGTTGTCATTGTTACATCTCTCCTCGTGTTCTGTTTGAATCTACTATAGGAAACTACAAACTATTCAGATTTTTTTTCTCATCAACAGTTTGGATTTGAAGAGAAAAAAAAGAGGAACTCCTTGTGAAAAGCAAAAAAAGAAGAAAAAAAAGAAAACTGTTTTCATCACAATGGTCTAATTCCTGAGCATGTGAAGCCTGCCGCTGATGGTATTGTGTGTGTGTGGGCTTCTGGATGACTCATGCTCAGTGTTGCCTGCACAGATCTGAGCATCAAAGACAGCGCGTTTGCTCTCAAGGGCAACTGAGCGCCGGTGAGATTACATAAAACCAAGAGCCTAACAACACAACAATAAAGGCACGTTTTGGAGCTAAGACCCAGGCTGATTCGGAACAGCTGCCATTCTGCAAATAATGATTTGTGGGCCATCCCAATCGGAGCATTTTGATCGGCGGCTGAGGAAGTGCACCCTCCTCAAAATGCATTCATCAGTTCACAACACACCATCATAACCCATTATATCACAGGCACCGCTGTTCACTTTACAGCATGAAGGCTGTTACAGAGATAATTACTAGTGTTCATAAGGAGAGCACACTACCATGCACTAAGGGTGTAAAGAACGCCAAAGAAAAAGGTATAACATCAGCCTACCACTGAGTTTAGAGTTTTTATTCTAGATTGGTGCTTGAATCTGTGCTTGAAAATCAAAATGTCATGAATATTAGACATAAATGTAATTAGGTTTGATTTTAGCTGTGTTAGAGAATATATTTGTTGCTTTTAAGTTTTAAACGGATTACATCCTGTTTTACATTCTACCTCAATTTCTTGTGTATATAAAATCACAATACTGTATTATTTCAGTGAGAATTTCTCACCGACCAAAGCTTATGCATGGTTCATCTAACAAGCAGTGCTATGGACAATATAACATGCCCAGACATGCCCAACCTGAAGATTACTATAGAGAGATTAAGATGAAAATCCTCCAATATCCCAAATCTCACAGATCAAAGCATCTAAACCCCACAATAGGTTTTATATTCAAGTTATTTTGTGTTATTTAAACGGACTGATAATTTACTAAGGAAGGTGTGAAACTGAAGGTCCTGTCAATGAGTAAGAGTCTAAAAATAGAGGCAGAACATCCCTTTCAGCTGAAATCGTGTGAAGGGTGTAGCAGCCCAGCCTTATCCCTGCAGCTTTGGGACCTGACATGGGCTGGGGAATCCCCACAGCCTGTGAAAGCACCTTGGATGCAGATTACATGGAGACATTTTTCATGTTTCCCACCCATGCATTCCTCTGACAATTCATTTGTCTTTTTTTTAACAAATAGATTCAATTGCAGCTTTTTTTCTTGCTTATTTTTCTTCCACATTCTGTGTGAAACATGGAAATGCCATGTCTCCAGACATTGTTTTCTTCCCATTAAAAACAAAAAAGAAGAAATAATGATGGTTCAAACAGCTTTGTTTCATATTAAAGATATAATTGATCATTTATAATGACAAATGTGATCATCTGGTCGAAATTTCTTGTTTTCCATGTCTTTAATCAAAGCTACATGATGAAAAAGGTTTAAATCAGAACTATGGCTTGAACTTAACATGGGAAAATTGTTATTTGCAGAGGACAAGGGTTGTTAGTACGTCTCTGTGCAGGACAACAGTCCAACAGACATTAGTGATCACTGAATGAAATGTTTAAATTAGAGGCTCGTCATTATCTTTTGTAAAATCATTCGATATCAGTCCAGGTTTTAGCCTCAGTTTAAAGGTCTTATTTAACTTTCAACTCAATTTGGTTCATCTGTATGGAAAGACAATACTGAACATAACTGAGCCAATTCTTATCTTAATATATTGAAAGTCCAAACCAGTGCAGTTCAATACATATTCTAATACATTACTGTTTAATTCAGTTCATCAAATCAATATGCTGACTGATAAAATAGTATTTGTCTAAATACAGAAGAAAACACAGAGGGTGTTTATTTGAAATTATTCCAAAGGGCAAGGATTGTTAGTAAAAATAAAATAAAACATATGATGATGGTATTTAGCAACAACTAAACAAATTTATTGAGAAGTTAAATATTGAAAATATACAATTTTTATAGAAAATAAATTGTTTTATTTGCAGCAGATATTTGTCTAAAAAATGTATTTCAGTGGAAAAAAAATGTGCCCAAAAGTTTCTTAGCTAAACAAAAAAAAAAATAAATTGTTTAGCATTTCATGACATTTTTCTTTAATAAAAAGCCTGACGGTTTATAGCGCAGTGATTAACCTTCAGTGAAAAGATCAGCCTTTCAGGGGGGGTCTGCACACAGAGCAGACTCCCACTGGGTTAGTGCCAGCTACCAGCTGCCTCCCTTATCATAGAAACTATAGCTTCCTCTTTCTTACATATACGTTGGATCTCAAACATCACATTTATGCAGCTTGATCAATTAAAACAAAAAAAACTACTTTTTTTGTGTTGCTTTTTTTCCCTTCTGATTGGAAAAACCAGGAGGATTTAAACTAAAAAAAGAAAAAAAAAAAAAAAGTACAATGACCATCTGCAAAACCACTAATAAAAAAAACACACAATGGGTATGTTTTTTGTGATCTGAAACACATTTTTTTTCCCTTCCTTGTTTCAGTGTTATGATCATGCTGAGCAGATATTGTCAAAACACAATATTCACCAGCTTCTCTGTAGAATCACTATATTTAAAACAAGATAAAAAAAAACATTTCAGTCCTTTCTACTTCCTGGCTTCTAAAACGGTTCCACCCGATGAATTTAATTGTGCGTTTGCTGCATTTCATGTTAATTACCTTGGATGTGCGTTATCTACAGGTTTGAGCTGTCTTCTTAAGTGATCAGACTCCGCAGTGACTGGCATAGCCAGAGTCTTAGACTGTTTTCATTAAATCTGAAATCTCCTCACATCTTTGTGATAGGAATACTGATAATTTATAAGCTATCTATTACATACCCCTGCAAGCAATTGGATTAAACAACAAGAAGTTAGGCATTACAAAACATTCACATAACTGGTCAGAAAAAAAACAATAAGTTCAAAGGACAATTATCCAAAATACTGAATGCTTTTTAGCTTTTATAAATGATGTTTTCCAAACCTGATACCAATTAAGCACAGGCTGGTTACAAGAATAAGGTTTTGAAAAATTGTGGTGTCAAAAAGCGCTAACGTTGTTCAGATTTTTTAAATGAGAAGATTTTTTTTTTCCTAGCTTTTTTGAGAATAAAGTCTGTTTTGCTGCACACTGCCGCTCTGCTGGATGAATGAAAGCGACCAATTTCCTCCCTAGCCAAGGCAAAAGATAAATTAAGCTGTTTGAAGAAAAAAGAAATATATCAGACTTTAAATAGAACACAACTCATTGCTCTACTGCATTTTGCACCATATTTATTTATTTTGCACTCCACTGAATCTTCCATATCAATGCGTTTTGCACCATGAATGTAAACTTGTTTACCTTTTAGAAAGACCTCCTCTGCTTGGTTTTGATGTGTGTCAAAGCTGAAGGTGAACTCAAACATAAGAAAAACTTATTTTTTGATTAATAAAAGCTTGTTTATTTTTTCAAATTCAAAATATTTTAATGTACCATTACACTTGCGAACCAGTAGGGGTATATATACCCCCGGTTGGGAAACATTGCTGTACACTATAAAGAAATAACATTTCAAATAGACAATTTAAGGATTAGATTGACGTTGGATTATCTTGTCGCCTGAAAAACCTAATAGGTTGGGAAAAAAAAAACAAGGCCTCTAAGTGTTGACATATTTTGGATACATCCTTTTTGATTTGCTTCATTTCTTGTTTTCTAGTTAAACCTTAAAACGACCCTTATCCATTTAGACAAATTTCAATCCAACTTCCCTGCAGTGTTGCTTTATAACTTGAGTAAATTGAGGTAAATGTTTTTTGGGGAAAATGTAAATCTTAGTCCAGAAAAATATAGAAGTTAAAATGCTTCTTATATTAGAGTATGCAAAAAAAATTAAAAAAATAAAAAAAAAAACTGAGGAAAGTTCTGGGTAGAACTACACCGTCCACTGAGGCACTTTATAAATGGTAATGTTCATTTCACTATTGAAAGCTGTATTTATCAAACGACAATTAAGTTTGTCTAAGTCTAAGACCATCTTTGTATGTATAAAAGGAGTGGTACCCAATTTATTAGGATATAGAATAGAATAGTAGCCAGATAAACCAGTATCTGGCTACTAAATGTGTAATTTAGTCTGGCCCCAATGAATGAGACATCGAAAGATTGTTGATGAGAACAACCCGTTGTTTTTCAAACCATGTCTGTGCCTATTGGCCAACGCTCTGACCAATGAGCGCAACTGACTGTGACGTAGGAAGCGCGACAGAAAGCTGATGGGGGAGTGTAAACAAACAGCCTGTCGGTAAAACAGCGAATACGTTCTTCCTAAAACTGAATGAGCGCAGAGCCTCTTCCTGCTCACGTTTCAACGAAAACCCAAAGTCTAATCCTTTCAAAAGGGATTTAAAGCTGAGTCAAACGAGAACTGTTCAATAGTTGTTGCCATCTTTCTTGTTGCGCTTTCTCCAGCGTCACACAGCTTTGTCGTCACGCCCTCAAAATCCCGCCAACTTTGCATCCAGAAATTCAAAACACATCTCTGCATTGTGATTGGCCCGCCAGTTCTAAGGCCTGGGGAAATGATCGAGGCTAGACCAAACTCGCAGGAAAAATGATAGAATAGAAAAGAATAGAATAGAAAATCCCTTTATGGTCCCACAATGGGGAAATTCTGGTGTTTACACCAGCAAAAAGATTACAGAAAAAATGGCAACATAAATGTTGACCTATGAAGGATGTATAATAATGACATACAGGTGAAGAGTTAAAAGATAAGCAATAAAATACTGTACTATAAAGTGTTTTAACAATATAAAACTGTGCACCTGGATCCCCGGATATCTTAGCGGATTTATAATTTCATACATGTAAACAATTCAGGTCTAGTTATAAAACTCATGTTTTAAACCGGTGTAGTTGTGAGAAAATCTTAAGTCCCCCAAAATCTAAATTAGATCCTGACTCAGCTGTTCATAAAAACTCCCAAATTCATTTGATTTGTAGCATTTGAAGCATGATTGATCCTATGTGTTTATGAAATGATCATATCAGAGTTTGAGACCTACAACATAAAAAAAACCACTGTGTTTCTGTTGGTGTTTTGTTGATTCTGTAGTAAAGTCATCTGTTTAACCACAGAACAACAATGTAGGTCGAGATGCAACGTTTGAGCAGAAGAAAAGGAAATGTGCAGCACATTTAAACTGAGAAGTCAGGGGAAAAAAAACTTCAATGTCTTCAAAACGAAATGGGGCAGTTAAAAAGCTAAGATCTACAGACTGTGTGTCCAAAAATAAACCCAGAAAGAGGAAGCAGCCTCAGATTAACAGCAGCTTCAGTAACAGGGAATATGAGGTTAAAATGAAGCTGATCGATCCGTCTATAGGGAGGCCTGCGGTTGATCCAACAGAAGGAGACGTTTAGCAGCTGTTTACCACCTTGTCCCGGACAAAGCTATCAATGGCAGTCTAAAATAAAAGCTCATATTGCTAAAAAAAAATAACGACATAATTATTGACCGAATGTTCAACATTAAATATAAATAGTAAACCCTGAAGCAAATTTTAGCAAAACAATACTTAGCCAAAGAGGTTGCCATAGTGTAAATATATTCTACTAATAAAAAAAATAATAAAAAAGCAGATATATTTTTATGTTTATCATGTGGGGTGAAAAAAAAGTTGTTAAAATTTGCGTATAAATGTATTTCCTTACCTGTCCTAAGCGATAAAACAGCCAAATGATGGCTGGTGACAGTTGGACTGAGCGCAACAAGGAAATTAGCTTCGTTAGCATCGCTCCTATTAGCTGAAAACCTCTCAACAAATGCTCCTTTTACTGGCACGCATCGAGCTAATGCGATGTTCTCACCTCCACGGTGATAAATCCACGCGTCCACGGAGTCCCCCCCCCCTCCCGTGTCCCGCTCAGGTCCAGTTTAGCAGGGCGCAGGCGGGATTCATGTGAGGTCTCCTGCGCTCTTCTTGTAGCTGGAGGTTTTCTCAGCCTTTAGCTCGCTAACAGCCTTTAGCGTCTCTCTCCATTCTTCGCCTGCCGTGAAAAGGTTCCGACACACCGGATGGAGAAACCACGGCACCGCCCGCTTTAGCGCGCTCACTTCCAGGTCAAACCGAGGCAGCAGATTATTAGCTGACCTGAGGAAGAATTCGTGGATTATATTAAATCCAAAAACAAAAAACGTTTAATTGTTAAAGAAATTTTGGTCCAAAATAAAAATTTAAACTTCACTGATTATTAAATGAGAAAATATCCATATTTGCGTTATAAATCTATGGGCGGTTCTAGACAGGGGCCAACAGGGGCTCTTATAGAACTGCTTCCTGTAATGCCCCCTGTACTCAGGGGCGGATTTAGGAAATTAGGGGCCCTAGGCAACGACAAGCAGGGGGCCTTCTGAAATGAGAAGACAACACATAAAACAGACCCATTATACAGATACAGAGATTTTAATAGAATAGACATACATTATTTTTTCTACGTATTGTCCCCCTCTTCTGGTTTTCCTCTCTATGTTTTGTACTACGCTGACTATTCAAAAGGAATGAATTAGCTGATTTCTCCTTCCTGTGTTTCCAAAAAGGCGACGGCAAAAGTAAATACCACAGTCCTTCTTTCCACTGTAGACAAGCCATGATCTGCTTCTCTGTTCTCCATTTTACATTTGGATGAAATAATAGCTGCATGAATCACGACAGCAGACAAGAGAGAGGAGAGCAGGAGGCAGGGTTACCAATCTACTTGCTCTGGAGAGCAGAGTTCTCTGCTTTTATATGTTGTTGCCCAAGTCTCCACTAGCAGAAAAAAGTCCCTGGATTTGGTGCTAGGCGCCATTTTAAATATAAAAGTGCTGGAGGAGTCTAAAAAGTCGCTAAATATAGACACAAAAGCCCTAAATTGGCAACACTGCTTTTTGCACCGTTTGTTTTTAAATGTTTTCCTGGTGTAGTGCTGGATTCTGACTTGAACTTCCAAAATCATTTAAAGACAATTACAAGGTTGGCTTTCTATCACCTGAATAACATTTCCAGGATTAAAGGACTAATGTCTCAGCATGATCTGGAAAAACTTATCCATGCGTTTATTTTTAGTCGAATTGATTACTGCAACAGTGTTTTCACAGGTCTGCCTAAAAAGTGGATCAGACAGCTGCAGCTGATCCAGAACGCTGCTGCCCGTGTCCTCACTAAGACTAAGAAAGTAGAGCACATCACCCCAGTTCTAAAGTCCTTATACTGGTTCCCTGTATCTCAGAGAATAGACTTTAAAATACTTCTGTACGCCCACGTCTAGGACTAAGGCCTCCATACATGGGTTGTGCGTGCTAAACGCTGCACCACCTGAACACCCTACAAAAGGATTTTTATCAAAAACATCATTAATGTACACAGATAAGGAATAGTTGTATTACCATACATGTAAACAGAGTTTTATGGGGCCCCCAGAAACTTGGGGCCCTAAGCAACTGCCTAGTATTGCCTAATGGTAAATTCTGTTATGCAAAAATAATTTTCCTATGACTGCATGTACTGGGACAGAAGCTGTCATAAAAAGCTTTCTGGGATCTATTTCACATATTTATTTCAACATTAATTTAAAAAATGAAGGTGTTTGCACTTGTAGCTTCAGTTGTATCATCTATAAAAAGCCTGGGTGCCAATTCCAATTTTGACCGTTATTTCTTTATAACAGCTGCTATAGGATCCCAATAAATATTTAATGTTTCAATTTAATATTTTTAAATAAAGGACAATACATACAGTAAAAAAACTTGTATTAACTGCACAAATGAATGCTCTCAATTGTAATTGAAATTCTTAGAGCATTAATAATGGATTATTATTAGAATTTTTGTGGCGGTAGATAAGATTGGTGGTTAAAATTAGTTTCAAGTATCAGCCGATTACAGATCTTCCAACATTATTAACTAACAGTGGGCTGATAAATGGGTGCACCCCTACTTTTTTTCTGTTATATTTGGGCTCCCCAGAGACACAATCAGCTATATGCTTCTGAAACTCCCTTAAAATATCATCACTATTACTAATGCCCTGTTTTTGTTTTTTGTTTTTTTTGTTTCATACTAATATTGTGAGTCCCTGTGTAAAAACACTGGCCCCCCTGCTAACTATGGTCTAGAATTCCTTTATGTTTTTGATTTATAAAGTTACTGTAAACACCGTTTTTACTTACTGTTAAGTAATAAAAAAAAAAGATTTTCCACTATGTTGTTTTTGCAGTGTAAAAAACATAAATTTCCAATTATATGAGTACTTTTAAATTAATGATTTTGGCACATCGTTAACATGAGAGCAGATAATTCCCCCACTTCCACTATGCTCTCATACTCCTTAGTGTGGCGTACACCTTTCCTGCTGCCCTTCTGGTTTTCACCATCATAATATTCTGCCTGCTTCAAACTAATAGTATTTGATTGATGTTACCTGGCAGACAAAAGGGCAACACTGTAGAGTTTAGGCGGAGGGGGTTATTTTTAGGTCAACTCTACATAGGAAAATATTTTTACCAATATAACACCAGCAATGTTTGCTGTAAAAGTTACTTAAACTTCTTTAGAAAAGAAAAAGTTATCTACAATTGAATTAATCCACTCAACACATACGTCTAAAGTTCTAAAGATCTATAGAATAAACTGTAGTTTACAGAAATCCCATATACATCCTCTTTACTCAGTTTACTGCCACCTACTGGCCAAACATTGCTACATGCCAAACTCCATTACTTCCTGAATTTCAGCCAGCTCCTCTGTTTCCTGTCTTTCATTACAGGACAGGATGATTAATCCAGGTGTGTCTGACCAATGTGGTCATGGTTACTAGGTTCAGGAAGTAGTGGAGCTGGGCATAAAGCCCATCAGTGGAATCAAGCACCTCTAGTTGATCTTTTATTGCTTTTTGAAACTCTTATAGGCAAATTCAAGGATCATTCGACAAAGGCTGGACTTTATTGCCAAAACCTATAGCAGGATACATTTCTTAATTTAGGTCAACTCAATATAATTTTAAAATTGATAACAATTTGTATAAGAGATGCCTGTGCAGATTTATGACAATTATTTTGCCATGTTGATAAAATTCCTCCATTAAAACATTTTAGAAACATTTGCTTTAAAAAGCAATGCACAGAACTTTATTTTGGAAATATACCGCATCACAGCTACTGAATAAAACAATATAGTGATATATATTGAATTATTACTCAGAACTACAATTAAATAAGGACTAACATATATGTGGCATAAAAGAATAGTACATTTATGTCTGGGGGAATCTGAAATAATTCAATTCAATTCCCAAACACTTTATTAATCCTTAAGAGAAATTAATCATCCATCCTTTAAAATATATAACATGCATCACTGATAATATAAAGATCTTAAAAAAATACCAAAAGAGGAGAAATTTAAACCATAATTTGCAAATAATTTCACTATTTAGAGATTGTTTTGTCAGACATGTGACATGAGAGTGGAACTACAGAAAAAGGGTGTGGAGGCAATATTTGGATAAAATGAGTATGAAAGAAATAATTAAAAACATGAGGAGACAAAACAAAAACTCTTGGCTGAGGTAATTTAATGCACTAACCAGTAGTCTGGTTGTAAAAAAAAAAGAAAAAAAGGAGGAGGATGGTTGATTGAATTTTTATTTTTCTTGGAAGCATACATAGCCTAATGTATATATTTACCTAAAGTAATATGATGGTACGGTTGTTCCATGTCAGGTACGCCGGTCATTGACCTTGACCAAGGCTCCTTGCACTAGAACTGCAGTCAGTCCTGGACTGGCATGGCTATCAATGCCCTTATATAGTTGGGGAGTCATTTCCCACTGGGATCAGCTTCATAGTCATAGTAGGACACTTCTTTGAGTTTATTTATTTCGCTCAAAAGCCAAAATAAAGCCAAATGTTGAAAGGGCAATATTTTTGCCATTACTGTTAATATATAGTAGAACATTTACACATTCAGTGATAAAATGTCACAGGGAATGGTATGGGGGGGAATGGTCATTTAAGAAGGGGGGTGATTTTAAAGATTTTTTTTAAGAAGGGGGATGCCTTCCCCCCTCAACTCAAGTACTGGCATTAACCAATTGAGCATAAAAAATGAAATATTCAAGAATATTCAAAAAATTGATACCGACTGTGACCAAGGCAGTTGTACTTTTCCGAATACTGGAAGAAAAAAAAACCCACTTGCACCAAATATGTAAAATCTGAAGTATAAAAAAAAGACACAAAGCCCAAACCTTAGTCAAACATTTATTATGTACATTTACTTCATTAACATTTTTAAAGAAAATGTATGCACTAATGCAAAGTGGTTATAAAAATAAAGCACATTCTTGTGTAAAGGACAGGTCTACAATCAGTAAACGGTAAATAAAGAAACCATCTGATGTAGCATCAGTTTCTCCCTTACTGTATTACTAGCCACCAATCTAATACCCAGGTGTAATGTCAGTCAGTATCTGTATGATCTAATTCACGTGTTGAACATGAGAGAATGGAAACACTGCAATAGGTCCATATTAGCTCAGATTAGCTTATGACAAAAATAAATGTAACAATATTGAATATATGGACAGAAAAAAGTCAGTATTACAATAAATATGAGAGCAGGCAGAAATAATACAGATTGTATTTTCAGCTTATAACTGTTTAACTGGTTAAAAGCCTGTAATGTTAGTTCATAATGCTCAGATTATTCAAAATATGCTGTATAATAAACCTTAATGGGTTAATTCATCTTATAGTCATTGAAAATGGTGTTTTAGTAAAAAAAAAAAAAAAAAGCTTTTTGTAACATGTATCTATTCAACAGCGGCTAATGGAGTGGAATGACTTGCATACGCCTGTCGTCCAATGTAAACTACAGGGAAGGATTTTAATATATTCAATTAAAGGGACAAGAAACAAAAAAACAATAACATTTAATAGGAAGAGAGAGTTTTTTTTACACAGTTTAGGCAAGTTCATGTCAGACTTCAAACTTTCTTTCCATCATTCTTTTAACAAAACACACACAAAAATGTCAAAATACATAATGTATTAATGTGGCAGCTTATTATACCAAACATCTATAAGGAAGATTTCATTTAAATCAATAAGAGAGAGAAAATGGACGGAAGTTTCTTCTGTGTTTCCAAACAGTCCTCTCGACTCCTGGCAAAGAGGTAAACGTGTTCAACAAGGCAGTTGGTTTTTTTTTTTTCTTCAATAATAAAACAAAACAAAACAAACAAACGAAAGGAGATCCAATTCATTAAGCTATGGCCTTCGCCTCAGGCAGGAACGCCTCCCAAAACTTAATAAGCTGAAAGAAAATCAGAACGAGAAGAACAAAGAAACTGTTAAAACATGGATTGGTTAATCACTGGTGAACTTTTCATGTCTTATTAAACATTAACTTATACTGATACTTTAAACAGCCCTCCCCCAAATAAAGATGTATAAAAAGATTTTAATAGATAAATCAATCTGTAAATTCTTATTTCATTTAACAATGGGAATAAACCGTTTAAAATAATCTAACATTTTTACATGCATCCATATTCTTCTCTAAACTTTTACAAGCTTAAAGCAAACAGAGGGAGGGATCTTTCTCCTTTTTTCACCTCTGCATAACACAGATTTATTGCCATAATATAAATGTTTGCAGGGTCTGTATAAAGAGATCTACTATGGCTACATACTTTTTATACCAGGAGTATATATTTTGTGGTGTTGGATAATGCAGCAGAAAATATTTGAAGTGGTCATTAAGATGTTTCGCTTAAATCGTAAAAAAAACAAAAAAGCAATTGGAATTGAAACCGACTTTCTGATTGCTAGAAGGAAACTTTTCCAGTAAAGCACACGTTCCAAAGATGCAAAGGGTGACTTAATTTTTTGTTCCAGTAAATAGATAAACTAGTCATGAAGTGGGATCAGTGAATCCAAAGCAATAGGAACACGGTCTGCGACATGGCCCTAAGATCTTATCTCGATATTTATTGGTACTGTAGTGACACCAATAAAACTGAAGATAAAAATACTTTCAGTATTCTTTGAAGTCTGGTGGGGAAGATTCTCAGTCATCCAGGTCAACGTCATTCCAAAAAAAGTAAAAAAAAAAAAACAAAACAATCCATTGGACTTTGTTTCCATGTTTGAAGACGTGTCGCTTCCCATCCAGGAAGCTTTTTCCAGTACAAAATGTAAAAAAAATAGCGCTGAGTTCGAGGTTTTATACAGTAGCCCATTAACTCAACACTAATCCTGACATTTTGAATTGAAAAAGCTTCCTGGATGGGAAGCGGAAAGCCCAGTTGATTGTTTTTTTTTTTTTTAAACTTTCTTTTACTGTGACAGTAGCCCAAAGTTAGCCTGGGTGCCATTCCGAACTTAGTCCCGCTCACAACGTTTGAGGTCGGGAAGTTCAACCTCAAGCATTGCTCAACAGTAGCGCGAGTATGCTCGCACAATATCTGGCGGGCCAATCAAATTGTCAGGGCGGGCTTTATACGATGATGGACAGATGATCAACAGTAACGTAATCAACCATGTGACCAAAGCGCGCTTGGGTGACAACAACAATGGCTGCCGCTGGAGAGTTGAGGTGTGTAGATTCTGCTATTAGGTCTGTTCTAGAAGATATCGACAGCAAATTAATTTTAAAAGAGGAACAGAAAAACGCGATCAAGGCATTTGTTGAAAAGAAAGATGTTTTTGGCGTCCTTCCTACGGGATTCAGCAAAAGTTTAATTTATCAGCTGGCTCCCTTGGTCGCTTAACATACGTCACGCACTCCGTTGCTCTTATTGGTTGTAGGTCTATCCAATTGAGTGCAGAGGCATTTTTTTCCTGGTTCGTTCAAAACACGCCCCATAATCACAGCTCTATGGAGCAGTATCAGACTCAAATTCTGACTAGAATTGAGTAGGACTACGTCAGGCTAGCCCAAAGTAGCCTAAAAACTAAAATTTAGAATAAGCTTTTTTTCAGGACAATAGTTATATAAAGAAGTGTGATTTATATCAATAAACATTCTTTAGTAGCTGCATTTAATCATAAGTGAAAGAAAAAAAATATTAGAAATACAAATTCACACATTTTATTATCATCACTAATTCCAATTTATTGTTTATACAATTAATTAAAATTGTTATTAAGACTAGCAATGCACTGGAAAAAAGATCTAGAAATAAGTAAACATTTCTTAAATTGACTGTATTCACCCTTAATTGAGTAGGTTAATTAGTTTGCCAATGGAATGGGTATTTTTCTTCTTAAAATAAGATAATTAGATAATATGCACTTGAAATAAGACAATGCAATTATGTTTACTTATTTTAAAGTGTAAATTGTCTTGTTCCATTGGCAAAATGTCTCTTTTGCCTCCTCAATCCAAGAAAAATTCACTTATTTTAAGAAAAAATTACTTATGTAGATTTAGATTTTTTCCAGTGTCTATAATTATAACAACAAACAATATGATAAATGCCCAACCCCAGCCTGGTTATTGTTATTTTATGAGTCATTTAGCTGGAGTCATTTATTATGAATCAGAATCCAGTTAAAACATAGAGTAACGATTTCAGAGTTAAATTGCTGCTCACGCAACCAGATCCTTTTGGGGAAAAAAACAGATTTGGTTTTTTTCTGCTCATAGGAGCAAAAAATGCGGAAATGAATGCTTAATTTAATATGACCCATAAAAACAATCCTGTCAGCATCCAGCATAAATGCAGTTTCTGCCCAAATATTTTCTTTTTGTTGTGGATTTTTGTAACAGGGATAACTAGGATCATACAAAATTCTGTTTTATGAACCGTTTGTTCTCTACTTCCAAACTCAGCATTAGTTTGTTTTGACTGGATTTGATTAAACTTTTAAGCCTCTTAGTATAAAATAAATAATTTGATGGAGATGACAAATTTGCTTCCTGGTTTGTTAAAGTGGCAATAGATTGCATCCAATCATTTCATTAAACGGTCTTAGTTTTTGGGAATATATAAAAATTATGCTCTAATTTGTAGTTACCTGTTATCTGTCGTTACAATATTTTAATTTGACAAACCAGATCTTCTCAACGTTTTTTTTCCCTGTTTGGTGCGATTAAAACTGCGGATCTTAACCTGGTCGGACCGGAGCGGAGCGAAAAATAGCTCAGCTACGTATTTTGACGGTGACAGACCGAGACAATGTACGTGGACGGTGACTTGAGGAGGAGTAGCGATGGATGTGGAATTATGGGATTATCCTCTACCATGAGGTGCCTTTGAAAATGCATCCTTTATGTTAGGCCACACCCACTGGTTGTGTGTAACGCTGAAAAGTGGAACCTAAGCCTAATTGTACGAAATGCCACGGTTCAATTTAAACTATCAGAATTTTTTCCCCTCCCACATTTATCACTGTACATCATGGCGGATAAATTACCGCCACCATTTCAGATTAGTTAACAATGGCTGAAAGAAATGAGTTTCTTTACACCAACATATTCATATCTAGGGAAACAGACCATTTACAGCTTCCTACAAACTTAGAAAAAGCCTAAATTGCATTTATTTTGTAGGAATTGTAGAAGATGCCAAAGTTTCTGACTTGAAATGTTTTTTTTTCCCATCTAATGAGTGTAAACAAAAGCAACTTTTGATGTTATCATTTAAGTGTCAGATTCTGCTCCTGCAAATCAGATAAATTCATTTAAAACATATTTTACATCCTCACCAGGGGCCAATAAGTGTTTGAGGTGCTGTTGTAAAATAATAATTTTCAAAAGGCTTTTAATTGAAGTTGTGGAAGCCTAATATAATACTTTATTTATGAATGGTAATTACCCGCTGCTGAGACTGCAGCATTGCCTCTAAGTACTTGATGATCTGGCTCTTGAAGTCCTTGGCCTTTTCTTTCTGCAATGAGAAAAGTCTTGTCACGTCTCAAGATCTTTGGCAGTTAAAAAAGAAAAAAGAAAAAGACAGCTGCAGTAATTTCCTCTTCTCTTTTTTCCACAGTGCATGAAGTGAAGGGTGTTGTTTAAATAGGTCAAAACCTGCAGAAGTGGTAGTATAACGAAAATCCCTGGGAGATTCTTTTCGCTTAAAATCCACAACCTTACAAGAAAATAATGGAATTACAACTTCAGCACCTCTTTATAACTAGAAACCATGTTTTCATGACAAAATAACAGGAATCAGGTCAAAATTAAGAGCAAGACTGAGACTCTGCCATGCCTTAATAAACACACACCCTCTGCAGATGAAGGATGGAAAACAAACAAGAAAAAAAGACTTGAAGATAAGAAAAGTTTTCAACATACCTCAAATCTGAGAACCTCCCTCCTTACAGTCATCCCAATCCTGTCGAAGTCTCTCTCATACTGAGTAACCTTTGACTCCCACTGACAACAAAAACATTTTCAAAAATGGGAGGATTAGATAAAAATCTGAACTATTCCGACCTGAAGCACTCGTAAATTCTTTTAACGGAAACAAAAGCACACCGCCTTTGGTCTTTATAATCCTATAACCAAGCAACTGAATCTGCAGCAAGGGTTAAAATGATCAAGGTTTAACCAAGGCAACCGCTATTAAACCAAATCATTGTTCCATTATATGGTTTATATGGCTTAAAACCCTTTAAAGCATAGAGCATTACACCAACACGTACCTCCATCACTTTCCTGCACACGGTTACTCAGCTGGCTTATAACAGAGACAAACCCGGCTACGTTTTCAAGTGAAAGGGTGAGCGTGATTTTATATGGTTTAACACAGGGGTCAGCGACTCAAACTGCTCAGAGCCATATAGGACCAAAAAAACAAAAAACAATTCTGTCTGCAGCCGCAAAAATGTAAAAGTCATATATAAGCCTCGTATGGCAAAACAGGCTCTAAATGTATTGTGCCACTATAGAAAAGGACAATGTGGTCTTAAATATATAATAAGCATTCAGGATTACATGTTTATCCTGGAGCAAATGTCACATAGTAGCAAGAGGTGAGGGAGGAGCAATGAACGCTCTCACCGCAGAGGTTTAGATTTAGTTGCATTGATGAAATTAGATAGAAACACAATAAAGGAATCTTATATGGTGGACGTGTTTCTGTTGGGAGGAGCTGATTGAGTCATGAGGAACCAAACAGGAACTTCCATCAGAGCAGAGCTCTCTAACCTTGAAATCCCACATCCCCATCACCAGCGTTCCTTGGTGTGATTTATAGTTTTAGGATTTGGGTAAAAAAAATGGAAGAAAATTCCCATCGCTGCATCAGAGCTCTACCTGTTTGATCTGTGGACGGTTTTCCATCTTTGCAACAAAACTAGCAGCAGTAGTGGAGTTTGGAGATGCAATCCACTTCTTAAATCTATCTTTGCTCTCCTCTAATTTATCCAGAAGTTCTGCAATCACACTTATATTTGATACCCAGTGCAATAACTATATATATATATATAATAACCCTATATAAATAACAATTTAATAGCCTGTGCAATAACCTTATAATAATCCTGTTAAATAGGAGATTTCAATATATATGTGGACGGACCGTATATACTCTATATACCCAGAGGCACCTTTTTCTCCTTCTGGCACCCTCTTCTTTTTGACTATTGAGCCGATGTAATGAGGAAATTTCTCCATTGGGAAAATCAATAAAGTCAATCGATCAATGAGAAGGAAGAAAGGTGTGGATGTGCACAGCTGCTGGACCAGGCAGCCAATAACGAGTCCAAAAATCATCTTAGCTTAAAGCTGTTTTTTCTGAGTTCTAGAAAAAAACAAGTAACTTTAAACTGAATTTATTTGGGGATTGCAAACTTTTTAGTTACTTTTCTATCAATGCTCAAAAAAAAAAAAAAAAAAGGGGTCAGCTATATTTAAGTAAAGCCAAGCTGTATCGGTCTGGCCTGACTGGGTTCCTTTCAAGCTTTTTTATCCCAAAGATTTTCTCTCACTTCTAATATAACTAAAACAATGATAAAAAAAATGCAGATAATACCTTTACCGTTTCATACAGGAAGCTCAGACCATTTTAACTTTAGGGTGTTACTAGAACATAGCCACTTTTGGAGCTAATTTAAAGCCAAACGCAATCATTTTGGCTTAGGTAGCTTTTAGAAGTCAACCAGATAGTTGAAAATTACACATCAGATTGTTTGAACATCCGTCTGTCGCTGTTGACCCTAGCATTACGGTAAGGAATACCTTCCCAGCTGGAGCAACTGAAGTGAAATGTGCCTTTACCTCGGTGATCTCTTCCTTTGCCTGCTGCAGCTTGTCAGGTTTGTTAGCCCACAGCAGCTTGGCTTCAGCTTCTCTCTTCTTCTGTAGCGTGCTCTGGGCCTCTTGCCATCGCTGCCACGCCCTTACGCGCTGGTCAAAGCAACTCTGTGCAAATAAAGATTGATCAGTGAAGCTCAGGTCAAAATCAAACCAAATCTTTTTTTTCTGTTTAAGCTGAAAGCTAACAAGCTTTTTTCACTCTTCAAACAAATATTTTCTGAAGTGCATCTTTGTGAGATCAGTAAAAATCAGATGAGGAATATCAAAAATCAGGAACAGGAAACTGTAATCACTTATCAAATCCTTGATTTTCTGCTGGAATCCAAGCCATTTATTCTGTGATTTTATGTCGAAATCTCTACATGGAAATTAACTTTTTTACCTTTAAGACTTAACAGAAAAACAAAAGAGTGTTATTGTTGAATTATCCAGAACAGACTGAATTAAAATGCTAAATCAGGCTTAAAGAAAACTATTAATCTGTGCCTTGGAGGAAGTTTAATCTGTGTATTTATGGTAATAACAGGACAATAATTATGAAAAAAGGACATAATACTGTAGGTAGTTCACTAACTAGGAGGACAACAATATAAAAAAGAATTATAAATTATAATAATTTTTTAAAGGAAAAGTCCCGTCATATTCAGAATTCAAACTTCTGAAAGTACTTTAAATATGCAATTATTACATACTGTTGAATAAATAAGTGTTTTTAATTAAGAGTAATTTTCATTTGAATGTGCTTTACTGGAGGCATCCATGTTTGTCAAAGAACACTACTGCCACCTACTGGTTCAACATATTCTCATTATCAATTCGTATGAAATCGTACGAAAAGTTATGCACACTATTTCGTACGTTTTAAGACTTTTTTCCTCAAAAAACCCTATCAGTGTGCATGCGCTGGCAGACAGAAAAAAAAAGCAGATCCGCGGACGGACGTAAAACTGGGAAAAACAGTGCAATAATCACTTCTTCATGTCTCTAACTACGTTGCTTGCTGTTTTATATCTTAGGGTTAGGGCTAATTGTTTTTTAAATTCTAAGTTCTTGAATGGTGCGTCAGATACGCATGCGCAAAACGTACGAAATTACGGCGCATAACTTTTCTTACGATTTCATACGAACTCATAATGAGAATACCCTGACTGGTTTGTGACGTCACGGTGCGGTATGGGCTGTTGATCAAGTCCCAGTGCTGTATCTGGTGTTTGTCACAACGTGCTATTATCCAAGTAATCTTGAAAACATTCTTCTTCGAAATTTTGGCTGCATATTAGGTGTTTTTTCTCTGGCCAGAAGTTTGATGGCAAATCCTCCCTCTTCAAGTTGGCAATCCAACGACGAACCCGTCCGTGGAGGATCAGGAATCAGAAAAATGGAATAACTAATGTTTTTTTCACTTTCATCCGATGTATTCCAATATCCAGCTGCCATGCACGTGGGCATTGTCAGTTTCACTATAGCTCTGGTGAATTTCAATGGTGAAGTCCTCTGGATATCTTCAATAATTGTTGTTGATTGCAGATGTGTCTAGTAGCTCCCATTGATTTTGCTTGTAAAGCGGGGAGAATGGCGCTAGGCTTACCGTACCGTGACCTCACTGCTGGAAGATGTCAGGAGTGAGGTGTTACTATATTTGGGCAAAAATGGCCGCTCCCAGACTCAGTGACAGCAACGAAAATTATTGTTTTACTGATTAACACTAAATTCATTAAATCACAGCAAACATGTTAGTTTTAGTTATAAATAATGATCCATTGATTATTCCTTGCTGACCGAACATTTTCTTTAACAGAAAAAAAAAAAGAAAAACAACAAAAAACAGCCATTTTCTGCAGAACTTCCTCTCGCATAACGGCGCACCTACCCGCACAGCACCAAGCAGGCGAATGTAGTCAGCAAGCAGCTCTGCGAAGATGAAGAAGTCGCTCCCCGCCTGCTCCTGATGCAGCTGCTCCATCTTGTCCTCCACCTCTGCCAGCTGGGACAGGGCCCGGGACAGGGCCGTGTTATCCTCAGAGTTTCCCAGCATGGCCATGCTTTTGGCAAACATGGCCGTGTTCACACACAGCTCTGGTGTTAAAGGGAAAGAGTAGAAAACTTTGGTCATTTATTGTTCAGAGCTGCATTCCCCTAGCCTGACGTAGTCCGACTCAATTCTAGTCAGAATATGAGTCTGATACTGCTCAATAGAGCTGTGATTATGGGGCGTGTTTTGAACGAACCAGGAAAAAAAATGCCTCTGTACTCAATTGGATAGACCTACAACCAATAAGAGCAACGGAGTGCGTGACGTATCTTAAGCGAGGCATAGTTGTTGTCCACAAAAATCAAAGCGTGCAGTTTCACGCCTAGAATAAGAAGATGAGCCTTGATCGCGTTTCTCTGTTCCTCTTTTAAAATTAATTTGCTGTCGATATCTTCTAGAACAGACCTAATAGCAGAATCTACTCACCCAAACTCTCCAGCGGCAGCCATTATTGTTGTCACCCAAGCGCGCTTTGGTCACGTGGTTGATTACGTTACTCTTGATCATCTGTCCATCATCGTATAAAGCCCGCCCTGACAATTTGATTGGATCGCCTGACAGTGGGCTTTAATACTCGCGCTACTATGGAGCAGAGCCAGACCGAACTTCCCCGAACTCAAACCTTGTGGGCGGGACTAAGTTCGGACTGGCACCCAGGCTAGCATTCCCCTTCCATCTACTGAAAATCGTTAAATTAGCATTTAGCTCACCTTTTCTGTGATTGACCAGAGAATCAACGATGGAGAGAAGCTTCCTCAGCTGCTGCTCCTCTGTATCCACCTCCTGGAATTTATCTTCGAACCACTAAGAGACAAAAACAAAAGCTACACAATAAACCAAAGAGAAAAAAACTAATTTATTAAGTGAAGTACTTTAACTCAATTTTCTATCATTTATATTTTTCTTAATTTACAGCAGCAGCAGCATATCGAAGCTTTTTTGGCTTCATTCTAAAGAACATCTTTGTTTTTATCCTCAACAAAACATCCAGGAACAGCATCAGTGTCCACAGCATGATGCTGCCACCTCACACACCAGGCAGGGGTCCATGAAACTCAAGCGTTTTACTTTTCTGTGAACAATGAATTCTATATATTATCGATCTACATCTATATATAATGCCGCAATGTGTAAAACATGTTTGTTTTAAACATCAGCAGGTGTAGCAGATGCTTCCTCCCGGCTCTCCTTACAGTGTCAGACTCGTTCATCTTGATGGTCATCTTGCTGACGGCGTCTGAAGCCCTGTTGATCATTTTGAGGAAACCAGCCCCACTGAGCGTCTGGGTGTTCAATGCTCTGGGGAGCTGAAGACAAACAAAGATTTATAACATAGTCATAACTTATTTCAAACAATAAACAGTTTTCCATTATGCTATCAGCAATGTAAATGGCAATGATGTCTGCAGATCAAGGCTCCCTCCTCCTCCTCTTTTGCATCAGAGCTGCTATTTAATAGAAAGAGCTGCACCTACAACCACTGGAGGTCCCCCATAGCTTGATCAGCTCTTCATTTCCTGCTGTATGAAATATAGTTGGCACACCTGGCTATTTTGTGTTGCTGTAAGCAAAAAACATTTAGAGCTGGAACACTTAAATAGATTAATCGTGATTAATTGAATATTGAAATAATTGTCAACTAATTCAGTAACTGATTAATCGTTAACTGGAGTATAGAGACTCTAACACATGCCTTTAGCAGAGAGGGCGACCAATAAGAGCAGGCATTAAAACAAAATTGTAAACAAAAAATATGTTTTGGATTTAATATCAAAATATCTTTCTCACCTGTCAATCTGCTCAAGTTTCACCTGGTTTCATTTCTCAAAAAATCTTCTTTAAGGAACCTTCTGCTATCCGATTATTAATTGATTAATCAAAAAATTATTCATCAGATTAATTGATTTGCAAAATAATGGTAAGTTGCGGCCCTACAAGGATTACCTCTTAAATTGAAGCCATGAATGATGCCAAAACTAGTGGAAATCTGTAGGTTTAATATATTTAAAAGAAAAACACCACCTTCCCTGCCTGCAGGTAGCAGGTGTCCAAAGGATTATTTCACAATGGCTTTTCTCTATAAATTATGTAGTAACCCCATTTTTGCATCTCTGATCTTGTTTTATGGCCATAATCTCAGACTCTTCAACAGAAGTAACCTTGTTAATTCAAGTTAAAGTTATAGTGGAGGATGTTATTTTTCTGGGTGGATCATCAAAATAAATGGTCCTCCAAAGTGACAATCATTCTGGTGATATGTTAACATAAGGCCGTCCTATGTGCTCGTCCCCATTTTCACTTACCAGTGGTGAGTCTGACGTAGTGGAAAAATTGCAAATCTTCTTTTGGAAAATAAGCTTGTATGACCGATGCAAACAGAAACTTATAAACAGACTGTGCACGAGGAGAAATGGATTTGTGCACACGCTCGCAGGCATTTAAAAGGTGTTCCTTCTCAGGAGCGGGTACAGGGTTGTGCATGTGCATTTTTTTTTTTAAGTGGACAGGGCGGGTCTTTTCAAAACTTTGCAAAAATCCTCCACCATGCCTTTAAAGATTATTCAAATACTAAGAAAACATGTTAAATAAACAGATATTTATTACAGCGGTAACAAACACCCTGTCTATGTACCTGTCTGTGATTTAATGGAACTATTGCAATGGCAAAAATTTTCATTTTCAAAATTAGCAGAATATCATCCACATTGTGCATATTAGTGATGGAATAGAGCTAGTATGTTATGATGCCAAAGGTAAATGTAGAACCAACACCCAAGCGATTTATCAATTTATCCAATACATGATTTAAATAATTATGTCAATTAATTATAAAATGGACAACAAAATAATCAAATGTAATTTAAAACTAAGCATTTGTTTAAAAATGAATAGAATTTCTTTACTTTATAGATAATTACAGTGAAATTATTATATGTAATTTTAGAGGGTGACCACTCTGTTGGATTGTCATTTTTTAGGGTCAGATGCTGAAATATTTTGAAACGCCTAGTTTATTACTGGATTATAGGGAGAACATTTTGCAGAGATAATTATAACACGCTTCGACAGTAGCAGGTTTAACATGGATTACAGGAAAGACTGACTGAAACTAGACAATAGACAGTTATTTGGTTTCAAGATCCAGTGGTTTAATTACAGCCCCAGAATCTTCCTCTGGGGAAAATTCTCCTGATCCCACAAAATATATTTAACGTTTTTATGACTGCCAAATTAAAAAGTGGATATTAATAGTGTGTCATTTCAAAATCCTCAAGCACTTACATCTTCTCTTTCCAAGAATTCACGGACATCAGGATCTTGTAGTAACAGCGGGTGAGACACTATTCTCTCCAGATACCTACACCAAACAAAGCGAAGACAAGATGAAGTAAGAGCTGCAGACGTGGACAAATAAAACGTCAACACCCAAAGCTGTGTGGAAACCTCTCCAGAGCCGCTCTTCTCTTTTCCACAAACTCCACAGATGACGGGTCATCCATACCCACCTTCACTTTGGTCATTCCTAACGATCCAGAGAGAAGAAACACAAACATTAAAAGAGAAAACATGCAAAGAATGTATGTACATTCCAAGCAACACTCCTAATAGTTTATGAAGTTTTTAGTTTTTTGAGACAGAAAGCAGAAAACACCGCAGGTTCGGTGAGATGGGATGAAGATCTTTGGTAAACATCCATTTTTAGTCTGGCCTCCGATTCTCATTAGAGTTACGAGTTTTCAGTCTTTTGCAAACTAACAGGTTTTCCTTCAAGGCTGCGACATTCTTTCCGCCATTTTAATCTTAATCCAACATCCTTTTGAATGCATAATAAAAGCATTCCCACAGCATAATACTGCTCTGACTATGCTTCCCCATCAGGATGCTGTATTTAGGGGATGTGCGGTCCCCCACACAGGCTGAGATAAGCTAGAATAAGGACTTTTTAACAGCATTTATCTTTCATAATAATGTACAACTTTCTGCTGTTCTGTCATATAATATCCAAATAACATAAATCGTGGTTTTAATGGGACGAAATGTGGAACCTTCACTTACCCACAACACTTTTCTCAGGTGGAGGAGGTATGATGCAGCCATGCAGCGACTGTTTGGCTGAGAGCTTTTCATAAAGGCCTAAGAAGTCGCTGAAACGCCTCCTGCTGGAGAAGACCTTACTTTTGA
The DNA here is from genome assembly GCF_000732505.1 of Cyprinodon variegatus. Taxonomy (NCBI): domain Eukaryota; kingdom Metazoa; phylum Chordata; class Actinopteri; order Cyprinodontiformes; family Cyprinodontidae; genus Cyprinodon; species Cyprinodon variegatus. Next base: position 860,838 of record NW_015150609.1, on the reverse strand, counting down.
ACATAGGCAGAGATGTCTAGAGGAAATCATGGAAAAAGAAGATGAGAGTAGCCGTGTAATAATGAACAAAAAGGCTTTGAATATCAGAGCCTTAACCACTCACCCTGGTGGATACTTTGTAGGCCACATACGCATTCATGCCATCTCCTGGGAGGGATAAAAACAAGAGACAGATTAGTTATGAGTTATATTTGTAAAAATATCTTTAAAAACAAAATAAACTGACCAACTTTCTCTGGATTAGTGACAGCAACATCCACATCGAAGCTATCCTTGGCCTCGTCCTCTTCCAGCTGCAATGAGCAAGACAACATTTCTACAGTGCAAACTCTGAAAAGCGAACGGATTTGGCCGCCACAGAAGCGTTCCTTGGAATATGAAGCACAGACAGTAAGAGGTGGTTGTGTTGGGGGGGTTTAATAAGGCCTGTACCTGCTCCAAGGAGGTGGGCTGCAGAGCAGCAGGGCTTCGAGAAGACGGACGGCCAGAGGAGGTGGAGCGATTCTTCTGAGCTGAGCTTTCAGTTGTTTCCGAGTTTAAATCCGCTTGTGCTTCTAGGGACAAAAAACAAAACACATGCTTTTTATTTATGACAAATTCTTTGCATAAAATCGATAAAGTCAAACTGAATTAGACAGTCAAATCAATTGATCAGAAGATTTTGTACTGCAATCGATGGACTGTTTATAAATGCCGCCAATAGATGCCTTAACCCCGAATACAGAAATGTTTCACACCAATGAAACACAGTGACGTGTATGACATCAACCAGACGAAGCAGGCTGAAGCAAAGCAAACATGGCTGAGGCGGTGGAATCACCTGTACACGTAGCTACTCAGTCTGTTTTAGCACGAAAACATTCTAGTTCTTTTTTTAAAAACATTTAAGGGAGACGATATGTCCCTTTGTGGATGGGTAAGATGATTGCACGTCCCTCCCGTCCAGATTTGGTAAGTGTTCTGTTAAAGGAAACCTCTGTGTCTACACCTTGAAGCTTTCTCTCTGATTTTTTTTCCTGAAAAGAGATCACTCGGGACAAAATCTTTAAATAACACAAATTATATATTATATATATATATATATATATATATATATATTATATATATATATTAAATTACCATTAGAAAGAAATTGTAATCTTACTCAGATCAGAGAAGTTGCTTAGAGTTACAGAATGCAGCTGCTTACCAGCCGGATTCACTTATCATGAAGAGACCCCGATAAACAGTTAAATAAGCATTTTATATATCTCCTGTCTGCATCATCACTTTTTACATCATACATGTTTGCAGATGAGTTGACATCCATGGCTCCAGCCTTATCAAAATATTACACTTCATTCTTAGCTGAAGGACACCGCTCTCATTCCATTCCCAAATCTTTGACACGTGCAGAATGAAGATTATAACTGTATATTCGGAGAGAGAAATTGTCCTAATTAGATAAACTATTAAGGAAAACATCAGTTCTGATACGCAACAGGCAGCTAATATTAAGGTGTAATAAACTCACACATCATCAATGATAATGATCCTAACAATTCGATATATCTTATCGGCTAAGGCTACCTTATCTTTTACCAAAAAATAAAGAAGCTATGAAGAAATCAAGAAGCTGCAGAGGTTTCCTACAGTTATGATCTCCTTTAGTCGCTTCATGGATGACCAAGTGGCTGAAGCTGAAAAACAAGGCATTGCTGCGGTAAAACTTTGTGACAATGATGAAAAAGTCCTCAGTGATGATTACCAGCTGACGTGGCTGCTAAACTCTACATGGAGAGACATGCTTTCATCCGAGGTTTACCAGGAAAGCATTGTTGGATTTGTTGCGGATGAAGTAGACGCCACATACAAATAGTGAGTGAATATAAAACACACACACAGCTTCTTGGCTAAAAGCTTGACAAGGGAGGCAGGTGCCATCCAATCACCTCCTCCCTTTTGCTAAAGGTAGGGAGGAACCTTTCCAGATGCCTTCTGTGTTGAATTCAAATTGGACCACATATATAAATCTGGCTTGGCTAAGAAAATAAACATAAAAAAATTGAAAAGGTTTAAAAACGCATTTTTCAGTACAACTACGATTTAATCTTTATCAAGCACAGTCCTATAAAACCTTTCTTAAGCGAACATGTCGCAACAGTGATTTAAACTGCACAAGGTTTTTTTAATGTCTGTTGGGGCTTTATAGGGTTATAGCCCTCTTAATTTGCTCTAACTTAAGAAATAATTAAAGCCAGCATTTGAAGTACCACTAAAGGCAGTGCATAGAGCACCAGTTGTTAAAGTTCTGCAGTATGAGGTGAATGGATCCATGAGATCTACAAAGCAACGGTTTGCTACCATATCTGAAAATCATTTAGAGGTGGGTCAGTGAGTATAGCTGTTAGTGCTGGTCTGTTCACCTGCAAACAGGTCATCATCATCATCAGAATGAACTCCGTTAGGTTTGGCAGAGGAGGCCTCCTCACTGAACAGGTCTGCAGGCTCCTCTGGTTGAGAAACTCCTCGACTGACGGAAGCCGGGTGGCTCTGCAAAATATCGAGATTTGACTCAGAAACGTCCAACCACGCAAACAGCGAGCATCTATCAGCAGGGGCGGATTTAGGAAATTTGGGGCCCTAGGCAAAGACAGGCAGGGGGCCCTCTGGATTGAGAAAACAACACATAAAACAGACCCATTATACAGATACAGAAATTTTAATAGAATAGACATCCATTATTGGTTCTAGGTTTTCTCCCTCTCTTCTTGTCCCTTTTCTTCTTGTTTTCCTCTTTATGCTTTGTACTCAGCTGACTTTTCATGCTGTCTCAAAAGTAATGATTTTTTCCAATGACTAAGCGCCTTTCTGTGTTTCCAAAAAGGCTACGGCAAAAGTAAATAACACAGTCCTTATTTTCACTGTAGGCTGATCTGATTCTCCATTTTTCATTTGGATTAAATATTGGCAGCATGAATCATGACAGCAGACAAGATAGAGGAGAGCAGGAGGCAGGGTTACCAATCTATTTGCTATGGAAAGCAGAGTTTGCTGCTTTTCTATGTTGTCGCTAAAGTCTCCAGTAACAGACAAAAAGTAGCTAGATTTGGCGCTAGGCGCTTTTTAAAAATAAAAGTGCTGGAGGGGTCTGAAAAGTCGCTAAATATAGCGACTAAAGCACTACGTTGGCAACACTGCTCTTCACATAGTTTGTTTTGAAATGATTTGTTGCTATTTGTTTGAACCTTTCTGAACATGTGCAGCAAATGGACTGATCCAATGAGGACACTGAAGGGGGGAGGGCTGAGACACATTTATTATAAGCATTCTGATGGCATTTTAGCAAAAGTATTTTTTATCAAAAACATAATTAATGTGCACAAATAAGTCATAGCTGTATTAACCATACATGTAAACAGAGTTTTATGGGCCCCCCCAGGAACTTGGGGCCCTAGGCAACTGACTAGTATTGCCTAATGGTAAATCCCAGCCCTGATTATATCTGCTAACAACGAAACAAATGTAGAAAAGGGAGAATACTTAATTTATGATTAGCATAAATAAATAAATATTTAAAATAAAAAAAGCAAAATGTTCACCTAGGCATTAAAACTATAACGCCTTGAAATGTACTAACATAACACAAACACCTATGTAGACCAACTAAAAGCTACCAGTGTTAGCTGATGGTTGAATTACAACCATTAGTTTCTGATGAATAATTCCAAACGATTTAACCAAAATGCCTCTTTGGCCAATTTTACGACTAAATCTTCTTTTAATTTCAGAACTGTCAAAGGTTTTCAGTTGTTAGAAGCAGCTCAGATCAGATAAAGAGGCTGAACTCTTCCAGCTTCTCTTGTCACAATGCAGATAAACTGACACAGCCGGACACATACGTTGTTAACAAAAATGTCCTCTCCTTCGTCGCTGTCCCCGTCTGCCATGTCACACGCCGCAGGCTCTGGCTCCTCTGATGCTGGGAAAGGAGGAGGATTCCGGTCCGAGCTGGACGCCATAGTCCCTGTTGTCAGTTAGAGCGTCTCGACCGGAAGTGACGGAATCAGGTCTGGAGAATGGCTACAGCGCCTCCTGCTGGTGTCCACTCTCTATTACACAACAATGCCAAATAGCAAACTGTTTGACTTCACTCTAATAACTGCGTAACAATATCATAGTTTCTAATAGGAATATTAGAAGATATTAGTAGTAATGATAGTTTCGACAGCAACAATATAAAAGTTTTTTTTATACTTCATTTAGGGAAACTATGTTTCTGCATGGAGTTTGCATGTTCTCTCTGAGCATGCGTGGGTTCTCTCTGGTTACTGCGGCTTCCTAACACAGTCCAGAAACATGACTGTTAGATTAATCTGCTTCTCTAAATTCTCCTTATGTGTTAGTGTGTGCATGAATGGTTGTATATCCTGTTTGTCTCTGTGTTGCCCTGTAATGGACTGGTTACGTGTCCAGGTTGTACCTCGCCTCTCCCCCGTAGATGGCTGAAGATAGGTACCAGCACCCCTCGGCCTGTGGGGTGGACTGGGTCTACCTGCCCTGGCCCTGTGGCCCAAAAAATAACCCAATTTGCACGTCCTAAAATAAACTGAGAAAAGGAGTGTTCATAATGCTCCAAGTGTGGCAATACCCCACCACATCTCCTTTTTTGTTCAATTAAAAGGATATCAAGTATTTTAGATGAGAAATTTCAAAAATAAATCAATCATTAATGATGATGCAGTGCAAGAACTTAATTCAAATTTAGATTTTAATGCATAAAATAAAAAATGTTAAATATTTAAGATGATCCTTTTTTTAAACTGTTTATCATTTTATGTTCACAAAGGTAACAATAATAACTTACAAAGAACTTAACTGATTTATAAATACACCATTTAGTAAAAGAGTAAAGCACTTGAAGAAGATGTAATTAATTTGGCTCCACAAGGCTCCAGTAATTAACAGAATTCTGGTTGGACTTAAGATTAGTGCTGCGCTCGTTCCTGATATAAAGTTATTGCATAACATCACATGTAATTCCTGTGCTTGCAATACCCGAGTGAAGTCCCCCCCCCACCTTCTTCCAATCAGACAAAACTGGTGTCAAACATTTGTGCTGGTTTGTGCAGAAAAAATGTTTGTTTGTGCCTCTATCATTTAATGATATAAAGAAATGTTTCTAGAGGTCACCAAAGGTCAACCAGCCCCCCCACCTTCTTCAAATCAGACAATTAACTCGACTCCGTTTTTGCTGGTTTATGCAGCAAACATTTTCGTTTGTGCTGCTTTGGCTTTAAAGATATTAATGAAAAGGTAAAGATCAACCAGCCTCCCCTCTTTTATGAAATCAGACAAAGTTGGTGTCAAACGTTTGTGCCACATTAGTGCTGGTTTGTGTAGCATAAATTTTTGTTTGTGCAATGAAAGATTAAAGGTCAAAAGGCCAACCAGCCCCCCATATTTTAAGATATATAACATTTTTGTACTGCCATCATTTTAATGATATTAATAATAGTTTGTAGAGGCCAGTGAACATCTGTTCATGCTGAAACTGTTAATCTATGAATATGAATAGTTAAATTTTAACTTGGAAACAAGTTTGCTGTTTGCTGCACAAACGTAATACAGGTGATTAACACCAAATTTATTTTTTTTTGCAAATGTGACCCCTGGAGAAAAAAAAATGTATACACCTTACATTAGGTTGGAAAAATCATTGTTTCAACCTCATAGACACACCAGAAAATAAAAATCTAAACTTTTTAGACCTGAAATATTCATTTATAGCTAATTCTGTGTTGTTTAAAATTCCTAACGGGCTCAATGGTTACTGATAGGTCATTTGGTTCCATTTCTTTTGTTTTTTCTTTACAAATTCCGTTTGACTAATTATTTAAAAATAATAAGGTGAAACCTTCAGTGATATTGAGATAAGATTCTAGTTTTCATCTGCTAAATGTATTTTTTACAGCTGGATCAGTTTTTATTGAGTTCTAATTCTGATTTGATAGACAATGGAATATTTTAACTTAAATTAAGTCGAAAATCTGTAAAATTTTAAATTATGAATGTATATTGACCTAAACAGAATTTAATTAAACCTAATTGAATAGAAATTTCACTTCATGTGTCATTGTTTATCAGTGTTTTCTATATTTGAATCCCTTGCCCTGTTTTTTATTTCATGCTTTTCTGTGCCCCCATGAAACCTGCTGACCCCTTCCTGTCCCCGTGGTACATTTGGTGTAGAACCGCCACCAACTGTAATTTCATCAGAATTGCATCAGTAAATAACAACAGTATTAATTTGTCAATGTGTTTCAAAAGTTTAAACAAAAAATTATAACAAAAAGATTATAGTAAAAGTCTGCTTAATACTACTGAGATGATTAAAAAACATCAGTATGCATTTAGTGATACCTGCATACATATACTTATGCTTGGTTTGTTCACTGGGATTTTGATTTTAATTGCAGAATGTGCTTTTTTATGCAAAAAGAGATTTGAACTGCACAGCAACTTGGTTCTTCTTTCCAGGTGAGAAAGTTTTCAGTCATCTCAAACTTGCAGTTATAAACACTTTAGTGCAACCATTTTTTCAACCACACTTTTTCCTTCCCCTCAACTTTCCTTGTTTGTGCTTTGATAACAGGTAGATTGTTCAACATTAGCCTTCTATCGGTTGTCTTCCTTAAAGTGGTCTCTAATGTTTTAACCATATTAAGTTGGCTCTAAGTTTGTAGAGAAATTAAATCTTATATTTTAATTAAATGTAAGCCATGAAAGTTTCAGTTCAGATGATATTCTAGGTTATTTAAATGTGCCTGTAGGCAGAGTGTGATCTCTCATTGACCTACTTATTTACTAATGTTACATATAAGAATAAATCCTTTGTCAGCTCCAACTGAGCTTTTTAACCATTTCAGATGAAAAAGACGAGCAAAAACGTTTACTTTGTTAGTATTCTTAATAGCTTGTATACACAATGTATAGGAGCACCAATAAAAAAACATTTTTTTCTCCAAAACTTTTTCAACATTTTTTTAAAAAGCCACAGATTATTTTTCTTCTACAGAAAGCAAAGAAAGCTCTGTACATGAACAAGCGGTACAACATAATTCCTCATCACGAGCCGCCGAGTGAAACAACTCAGTCGCTCTTTTCATATCATCTCTGAAGCAAAAAAATAATAAACAGAGAGAGAGAAAAAAAAAAGACCAGCTGCCTGCTGCTTATCTAGGACACTACATTACACAAACAGCTTCTGATATTTAAAACACAAGATATGTAAGAAATGTACTTTCCAAAAATTGTGAAAAAGTGCAATACAGGTTCAACTGTTTACAACTCAACAGATCTGTTTTTTTTTTCCCAAACGGAGTCCGGTTCTTTTTCTCCCAGTTTCCTTCCAAACCGCCTTTCCTTGTTTGTCTCCAAAGTTTAAATCTCTTACAGTTATACTGACATTCATGACGATGCACATTTATGCAAAACATGGTATTCACAAAAGTAGAGGAAATTACTATGATTGCAAATGACAAAATTTTCTTTGGGTAAGAGGGCAATGAAAAACTAGTCTCTGAGACGGACCTATTTTTCTTTCCTTTTTTTTTTTGTACAGCAGTTTTGTGTTCAGAACAACGATTTTTTTCATACAAAACCAACCATATATATATATAAAGGAAAAAAAAAATCCGGGAGTCCCTTTGAAAAGGCAAACATCTTTGCATCTTGTAATGTTTGTAACAGAACCACAGAGTGGCATTCTATGAAGAGATGCAGGAAAAATAAAAACAAAACAAACAGACGTCAAAAAGACTTTGCAGCAGAAAAATGCCCGAGTGTTTCAGCAGATGTCCGAAACCAAAGGTTATTCATTGATTTCTTTTTTTTTTTGTAAAACGCACACATACAACCAAACTTGTACAAAAGTTTCATTTGCTGATTGAATGATTGGTTTGTTCTTTCTAGCAGAGCTTTCAGGTGTCGGTCAGCGGCCATGAGTCCCAGGCAGCCCTGACCTGCGTGGAGACGCCGTCAAAGTCCCGCAGAAGGATCCGCAAGCTCTAATGGAGATGAAGGCCGAGTTAACGGCGAGTCTTCCAATGGTCCGACGTAGAAACACGTTGGTAAGGCTTTTAAAACGGAGCTCCCACAATCAACAGAAAGACTGAAGAGTATTTTAGTGTAAAAAGTGGACAACAAGACGCCAGGGCAAGAATGGTACTGTAGAAACCATTAGACTTCACTCCTCCGCTGATATGAAAATTTAATCTAAATCACAAGTAATAATAATAATAATAATAATAAAACAATGGGAAAAATAAAAAGAATGAGGCAGTTAAAAAAAAACATGTATGTACATAAGCATGTAGAAAATAAAACAGCATGGCACAATGTATGACACATGAGGGTAAAAAGCAAATAAAATAAAAGAAATAAAATAATATAGGCATGTAAAAAACTCAAGAAGAACAAACAGTAAGGAGGAGGAGCTGACATCCCATGCTTACTTCACTGAAACGGTCCAATAGATACAAAACGCACAAAGAAAACACTGGTCAAACACTGTGTTGTAGTCGGCGCTGCACGAGCGCCGCCATCACAAACCAGTATTTTTATGATCCTCACCTTCTGCTGCCAGTTTTTCTCTTTTTGCTGAAGAAAAAATAAAATAAAAGAGTCACAAACGTCAGGCTGAAAGCAGCCAAAGCTTCAAAGTTCAATGTCTCTGAGATTTGTTCTTCATAGGAGCATGAAGTGTCAGTGATCTGCCTCCTGTCCGACACAGAGAGAGGTTGATCCGGGAAGAAGTTCCAACGTTTTTAGTCTCTGTTGGCCCCAAAAAGCTGTTACATGTCCACAGACCTCGGGCTCTAGAAGGATTGTGTTTCGAATGTGTTTATCTGCCTGTGAGAGCTGTGTGGCTTCCTTGCATATATGTGTGCGGGTGTGTGTGTGTGTTTGCATCTGTGGGTGAGTGTGCGATCATGGCGCTGTTGTGATGGCGTTCAGGTCTTTCATCAGGCCCTCGAGGTGCGCCATCTCCTCAGTCAGCTCGTCAGGCTCGTAGCTCTGAGGGAGAGGAACAGGGTTACTGCGAGGGGCTGGGGAGGGGCAGGGGGGGAGGGAGGCAAGCACCTGGAAGTGGGGAAGGAAGAGAGGGAAGGAGAGGAGAGGACAGGAGGGAGAGGAGGTCAGTCAGGGATCCATCAGAGACAGCAGGAGGGAGCTGGATGGGTGGGGTGAGGCGAGCTGGGTCAATGAGACTGAAGCAGACCAAAAATAAAAAATCACAACACGGAGAAAAGAAAAGGAGCAGCAGCCAATCAACCAGAAGCCAAAATGAGGTAATAAAAAAAAAATGAAATCATTCCAGTAATGGGTTTAGTTATGACCAGTTGTTAGAACAAATCGTTTGTGTTTAAAAGGAGCCGACGATGCCAAGAAATTATAAATGAGATCAAAGTTGGAAGAAGAGAGAAAGAAAAAACAGAAAATGTGGTTACAACATGTCCACCTGTAAGTCACCGTACAACCCAGAGCCTAAACAAAAACCTCACATGAATCTGGGAGTGTGATGTGTGAACATATATATTTTTTTGAACACAGCTAAGAAAAACTAAAATGCATCATTGCAACGCTACACAGCTCCATCGGGGGGCGGCATACTCACGCTGTCTACATCCTCCAGCATTTTGCTTGTTTCTGGTACATCAGGGGCGTTGGGTACTGTTACTATCATTGGAGTGCGTGTCCTTCCTAGTGTTCCGATGGAGGCTGTTTTTACAACATGGGGGTGAGAGGGAGGCCCTGGGTGAGGGAGAGGGTTATAAAGGCTCACAGTTAGTAGTGGCTCCGCCCACTTTCAGCCATTCCTTTTCAGGTGTCTGCAACCTTTCATATCCAAAGAGCCATTTCATCCAGAGCCGCAAAACATAACATGACTTTTTCGAAAAAAACAAAACAAATTATTATTAAGTTTTATAATCTCTAAATTAGGTGTCCACCTTAAACAACCAACAATTTATGTATTTTTAGCTTTTAAGATATATTTAAAAAAAAAACATTATTTCCACCCTTATTAAAAGAAAAATGGCTCCTAAAACATATTTCTGGTTCTTTTAATGTCATTCTTTTCCGTTTTATAAAGAACAAAAAAACTTTTAAGACTTGTGTTTATTATGGTACATTATTTTGTCCTTTATATACATTTTAGCCACTATTAGGAGCCGCTGTCGAGGGTTCAAAGAGCCACATGTGGCTCTGGAGCCGCAGGTTGCAGACCTCTGCTTGAGGTCAACATTACTTATCCTGCCGGCATCAATCAGACCTCAGCCCCTCGCTCTGTGTTACATCTCTTCATTACACATGGAGCTACGCATTGTAACTATGATGAATCATTCCATTGCAATACCAACAAAATTAGCCTAATCAATACCGTAATACATTTGTACATTTTGTTACAATAATTCAATTCAATTTATTTATTTAGCACCAATTCACAACACATGTCATCTCAAGGCACTCGACAGTTCACCAGATCATCCAGTCAAATTGATTTAAATTTTCTGTCTAAGGAAAACCTGTTGATTGCATCGACTCAAAGGCAATCTCTCAGCATGCTTAGTGTGAGGGATTGCCTTTGAGTCAATGAGTCGATTCAATTAACTGGTTTTCCTTTGAAAACTTTGAATCAATTTGACTGGATGATCTGGATAAAGTGCCGCGAGATGACATGTATTGTGAATTGATGCTATATAAATAAACTGAATTGAATTTATCCAATGTAAACAGTGTTGTTTTGGCTTGTTAGATCAGATGTAGCTGCCATGATCTGTTAACGTCCGTACGTTAGATTCAATGGTATCACGTAATTTAGCGGGTCAACCTGGGTCTGGTGTTCCACAGCATGCAGATCAGAGCCGAGGCGATTTTAACGTGGGTCGCTTGCTGAGATGTTTGACCCGGGTAGACAGGCATAAGTAAGCTGTTCCCACTGCCACCAGAAGCAGATTGAGCCCGGGTTTAAACAGGTTTTTCAGCTAGTGTGAAAGGGGTATAACTCTGCTTAAAACCTCTCCTTCAGTTCTTCTTTGATACGTCTTCTGGCATTCTGGTCTAACCTATGGCATCTAAATTCAAGTCTCCCGGAAGTTCCGGGAGTCTCCCTGATATCGATAGTTGTTCATGGATGCCAGCGAGTCGGATAAATGATCCCGGATTTTAGACTATGGGAGGTGGTGTTTTTTAATCCGAGTGAGAGCGAGCAGGCAATGATTCATGCATCATGTGCGGATTAGAACTACTGCGTTTGCGCAGACACAATCAGAGAGCAGGGTGTGGGGAGGAGGTTTCTGGTGAAACCTGTGCAGCGTATCTGTCCAAAGCGATGCTCTGTTCAACCAGCGCACCAGGCGACCGGTTGTCAGAGAGCTGATTGGATTGGAAAGAAAAATAAGCCAATAAGTTTCAGTTTACTCTTTTTCAGTCACCTCATTTTACAGTAGAATATACTAAAGTGTATCTATGTCTAGTGAAGGTGAAGAATGATGGAATGTGCATGTATGGGACACGGTGCGGCCAGGGGCGTCAGCTGACCCAATACTATACAGGGGCACAATAGGGCACCAAATAAAATGCAACTGCGCAAAGCACGCGGGCAAAAACATTATTTATTTTTAAAAAACATGGGCCAAGATAATTAATATTGTGATGTTTGAAAAAGGATGCAGGGAAAGCAGGATAAATAGAGGATGCGGGGGGTGAGGGGGGTGAGGGGGGATGCTTCAATAAGCATGAAATGAAATTAGTTTTTTGAACTTGGGATGTATGTAAACCCTGCCATAATTTTAACGAGTATAAACAGGTATCCTTTTTTTCCCCCTTTGGGCTGTGTAAGATTATTAAAAACCTGCCATTTTTGATGTCGTTATAGTTCAACTAAACTGATAGATATGCTAATAGGACAGTCAGCACCAAAAACCAAAGTAGTTGCTTTTGTCCATGTTTTAGTGATGCTTTTATGTTTAAACGCTTCTTTATCAACATTTATTGTTTAGTTTATTCCTCTAGTTGATCTCGAGACTCCATACTGGTTGATGACGCTAAAATAAGATTGATTTAACAAACTTAGATATCAGATATCAACTAAGGTCAGAGAATGACTCATATATGTGGTAAACAGATTCTGGGTATGTTTGGTGTGAGAGCTCACCAGTCTGAGCAAGCAGGGGCATGCTGGGTAAGGCGGGGGAGTCGTATGAGGGATGGCTGGAGACTGGGATTGCAGGTACAGCAAAGCTCTTGAGGGGGTGGGCAAGGGCATGCGGGTGGGCTGGGCGATGTGGGGGCAGGTTGCTGGAGTAGCTGGGCTCTTCCTCGGTGGTGGTGGAGCCGTGGTAGCTGCCCTCTGGGTCAGCCATGATCTCAGAGGGGCAGGAGACTTGGGAAGATGCTGTAGGTGGAGGGAGGGGCTCCGAGCTGGGGGTGTTCCTCACAGATTCTGGAGAGGCAGAGGAACCATAGATGAAGAGGTTTTAAAACATTTACACAACCTTCTTATCTGTTTGCTGATGAGGATGGTGATTGTTTTAAATCAAGTATTTAAAGCACGAAGTCACACTTAAACCACTAGTTAATCTAAATCTTCTGTAGGGTATCATTAAATTTCATCAGAAGGTACTGAAGACATTCAGTTCATTTATTTCAGCTCCAACAAACCGAATCAATTACAGATTTGTTTATCTTGTGTGCAATCTTCCTTAATGGGTCTGACTTTTGGCAAAATTTGCAAGTTAAATACGGTATATCAACTCAGATTCCACACGAAGCACAATCAGGGACCTAATTAAAATTAGACGATTATGGTGACAAAAATAAACAGCTGCAGATATTTCATGCTGATATGAACCGTGTCTCCTGACCTTTCTAGTTAGCCTGGTGTGTTTACATGCAAAAAAAAAAAATGCAAGTATGAAATCTTTTAGCCATAATTTAACAGTTATGTGCAGCACAACACGACAAGTATTAATGAGTCGCAGCAATGAATTAGTCAGAGATGAGACAATTATGTCTTAATCCAAATGCTGTTCTTTTTATTGAATGCATCAAAACCGAGATTTCCCAGTTTTTGCATCTTAAAACACATCCATTAACATTTTGCACCAAGATAGACTTCTGTTTGAGTGTAATTAGAATAGGATTAAGGTTAAAGACATGCGGTTCAACCAAGAAATGAGGATAATCTGGTAAGAATATAATTTACTGCGAGAGAAACCTGCATCGCGTTTATGTCTTACAGTGTGGGAGGAGTAAAACAGAACAGGTCAAAGTGGGAGTTTTAGGTCAAACCTAATAGAAAACTGGAAATTGGTATATATCGGGAGATGATGAGTAACACCGGTGGCCGTACCATCATGGTCTTATACTAAGAAACATACAAGTTCGTTTTTTAACATTAATCTGAACTTCACTTTTCTAACTTTAAAACATTCTCTAAAATATCTTTAATAACAACTTGTACTTTATTTATTCTCTAAATAAGAGGTCTTTAACAGGGGGTCTACGACCCCTAGGGGGTCCACAGAGGTACTGCATGGGAGTCATCAAAATTTTGGTTGATTCCAATTATTATTATTTTTTTTTATATTCCCCCCCTGCAATTTTTTCCACTAACTGAAATATCTTCAAATTCACATTAACATGAATCCAACACACTAAAGTAAACAGATTAATGGAGGCAGAAGATGTCTTTCAGTCATCAATGCACACATTCAGCGACACACAGGAGCTCTTTCAATCTGGGAACCGTTTCATTCACAACACCTGTCCCATCAACCAGGAATCAGAATCAGAAATACTTTAATAATCCCAGGGAGAAATTATTTTTGTTACATGACTCCATCTGTAATAGAGTGACTATAGGACCAGTTTAATATAACACAATTTCATACAATATATATAATTAGGGGGTCCCCGCTCCATCTCGCCATCAGTTTGGGGGTCCTTGGCCTGGAAATCGTTAAAGACCTCCGCTCTAAATAATTTAACTAGCTTTAATCTGAAATATTTGAGTTTAAATTCCACCTGAGGAACCCAACATGAACACGCCTTTCCAAATGCTAAATACTTAAATATCCAAAACTCATAAATGTGACAAAATGATGATATAAATCATGAATTTCAGACGTCTTCTCCAAACGCCATGTTATCATTGCTTTTAAACTTGATCTCCCAGCTTAGATCATGCTGAAGACATCTGTTGTAGCCATTCACTGCTTCCTGGTTCTACAGCTGATAACATTTCGATGTATTAGGTAACCAGTGCAGGTGTGACTACATGATGGTGATGATGATTAACCATTATAATATCTCTACTCTAGAGGAAGTCCATCTTTTGAGTCAATTATCAAGCCAGACTTTGTTTGGATGAATAAATACTGAAGTTTCCCCACAATTTGAGCTGCAAACTACATCAAACAGCTACTGTTAATCTGTGCAAAATATATCAACTGCAAATGGACAGCCTGGATGTGATATTTAGAAGGCTACAATTATTCAAGATGTATTTAAAACTCCAGTTGGTATATTTGTCTAGTTAGATGGACATTTTCTGATTCTTTATTTAGACTTTACTTAGATTCATCACCAAAATGCTACATTTTAAGGACAGAATTTCATATCTGATGATGGAAAATTAACACAAAGGGGAGGAATCATGGATATATATTAAAATTGAAATAATCACTTTCATCTTAAAAAATCAATGCCCCGTTTCATGTTTTTCATCTGACATCCAGCGGTTCCCCCTGTACTTTCAAATGATTCAGATAATAGCTTTTTGGGTACCTTTAGGAAGAAAAGAAAACATAATTTACAGAAAATACAGTCATGGACTATTGGCAGTAATGGTGTTTAGACGTGTGCTGATAGATTATAATTCCTGTTATTCTGCCTCACAGTTGGTGTCACAAGATGTGGTGGTGTAAAAATCAACAATTTTAAATTGACACAATATTTCTCATGAAAGAGAAATGCAACCTGGTATCTTGTTGCCGTCTGTATTTTATTTTATCAGCTGAGTTGAGTGTAAACTATTAATATAAGCCCTGGATATTAAAGTGAGTGCTTTTAATTCTAACCCCTTAACTCACAATGTTTTCGATTAGGACTTTTCATCTGGTGACCTGACTTATTTAAAAAATGAGAAAAATAAATCATATAATCGCTCACTAAGATAGTTTAGGGTTAGGTTTTGTTTCTTTTCAAAACTTTAGTCAGATATGGATGCCCTAAATGTGGTACAAAGAGTCTTATTAAGATATATTTGACTGTATTTTACCTTAGCATATCAGCTAGACATGGTTTGTCGTTATCTCTGTGGTTAGCATTCAGCTAGCTGTTAATGTAAGCTAGGGCTTACTGATATGCTAACAGCCCAAAAAGTTTCTTTTATCGTCAGCATGAACAGAAAACACTAAATTTGCTCTTATTTTGAATGGAAAAATGCCTGCAAAGTGTACAAAAAAAGTCTGTACATATTCTCTTATGTTTCCTTTTCAGGTTGACATGAAAGATGAAAACAATCTAAAAACTTATGGTTCTTTGTTATAGCTGTCCGTCTAACTTGCCTGTATGAAAAATTGACCTGAATGACTGAGAATCTTCACCAGTACCTATTTTTGTTTTATCTAAGAAGAAATGCTGACTTGCATTGTTAAATATGGACAGTTTAACAGTTTATAGGCTGATCAAACCTGAACTAATCTAAGCAGAGCATAGTTTAAAGATAGTTTGAAATAGCTTTTTCTCTATAAAGAGAACACAAAATGGACTATTTAAAATATATTACTACTATTTAGGCCACCCCAGACTCGCCAAACAAGTAGTAAAAGAACCAAAAAATCCTTTGATCCTTTGAAAAACAGTTTTTAAGCTGGGAATTGTTCATATGATTTATGAATATAGGAACAAGTATAGATTCTAGATGTAGGTAGAAATCAAAAGAAGTGGAGCATAGATTGTTTCAACTGTTCTGCATTTGATCAACAAGAGACAAAAATAAATCAACACATATTTCAACTACATTATTATTTGAAAAACTGAAAAATAAACCATTTTTAAAGCACAAAGAACAAGAAAAATCTAGACCACAGTAAAGCTAAATTATAAATGCAACAGCAGCTGCCCACATGTGGCCGGCTGAATCTAGCCATGCCCTCATGTGTATTTCTCCTGCTATCCAGCAGGGGGCAGTGTCTCACCTGAGGAGTCCACCCTTTCTAAATGGGAGATGGGGGTGGTGCAGGCGTGCGGGCGAGGGTGCCCGCTGCCTTGATGGTAGAGGTAGCCGCGTGTCGGTGATACCAGGCTGCCCATGTGATAATGGTGATGATGGTTATCGAGGGAATGGATGGGATGAGCACTAATCACAGCTGTGAATGGAAATGGACATGGATACACAAACACACACAAACACACAGGATGAGATGTTTAAGGTGAAGACACACATGCAGTTTCTTTTCAGAAACACTCTGCAAGTCTTTTTCACTCAGAAACTGATCTCAGAAGTAAGCTAATTCACAAAAATAAATAGTAAACATTTTATGAGAAGCATGAAATGGGAATATTTAAGCTTTTGATTTCTAGAGACTTTCTTTTCAAGATCTGACTGTTAACACATGTTTACAGACTTACGCTGAGGTGGCTGTGCGTCAAAAGGCATCATCATTTTAGGTCTCATCCCTCGGCGACCTGCTAGTGTGGACATGCTGTCGTCTGATTCGTGGCCTAAAAGGTATGGTGGAAATCAGCCAATCAGATTGCTATTCTAGCATTTTGTTTGTTGTTAATGATTCCTTGTGATCTTAATCAGGGTGCGATATTTCCAAATGTCACTCGTACTTGAAGGCTATCGTTACAATCAAGCGGGGCTTGTTATGTAATGACAATCATGAGCCATGTATGATAAAGCATGGGATGTTTTGCATGGCAATCACAGACAAAGACACATCCTTGACTTTAATTCTTCGACTCTCCTTCACAGGCTCTGTTGAATTTCCTGCTCAAATAATAAACTCTCTACTTGAAATGCCACTTCCTGTCTGCCAGACAGACTCAGACTAATGCTCAGTGTTATTATGAATATGCACTCAGGCAGCAAGGATGACATTTCAATTGTCTCTTTTTTTTCTCAAAACATTAACTTATAAGCCTCCCCCTTTGGAATAAAAAAAAACATACCTCTGTAGGAGTTGCGCCTCTGCTGCAGGTGGGGGTTGCTCTCCATTCCGCTGTCGGCTGGCGTGATGTCCTGCGAGGTGCGAGGGATGGGCGTCTCGGTCATGACGGGGTTGGGATCCGGCGACTTGTCCATAGGTTTCAGTTCCAGCCTCTCGTGGTGAATCCAAAGATCTGGTGGCTTCAGGTCTTTAGAATTTCCTTTGTATTTATGGGAGCCGTTTGATGACTTTGACGCGGCTCGCTTCCTGCAGGAGGGAACGGCACCAATGATTGAGGGAATAACCTGCTTCCACAAGCAGTGGCTGGAGAAAACAAATAGGACCTTACTTCTTCTGCTGGGACGTGCTGCGCCGTGTGCACAGCAAGGCTCCGACCACAACCACTATGATGGTGAAGACTCCTACTGCGATTATGATGACGATGATCAGGATGTGATGTTCACCACCCCCGACACCTGTTTTACCTCAAGAGGATAGAAGATGAATTGGCTTAGATTTACCTAATCACATGCTTATCTACAGTCAGAGAGGAAAAAACTTAACTTAAATGATTGCGGGTACAGTTAAGAAAAAAATATCCTGAAGTCCTCAGAAGGTTGTGCTGTTTTATGCTTTCTGAATTATTCAGCGTCTTGTGAATGATTTAGGTGTCTGGATGGCACATTTCCACCAGAATGGGGTCCAGCCATTGAGTGGGTCATTGCAGAACTGTAATTTGTTTCTTATTAAGCCATTGTCCTGCTGCTGGGCTGGAACTAACCTGTTGACAACCAGATTCTATCAGAGGCCAGTAGTTCCACAGATTACCTCATCATAGGGCGGCTGAAAAGCAGTTCTCTTACAATCTGGGAGTTGTAAGTTCAGTATCAACTTCCTCCTGTTAAATACTTCACGTGTGAAATGGGGTGGGCATTTATCCCATTGTTTGTCATAATAATGATTAGTTCCTATTTATGATAAGAAATTGGATATATTGTCTAAACTATAGATTTGAAGCAATGATGATTAAAAACTCCAGAAACTGAGGGAGTTGTCAGAATTGTGCAATATTTTCAATCGTTGCATGCAGTTACAACTAAAACCGCAGGGTTTAAAAGTTTACAGCTCAAGATGCATGTTTCGCACACTGTGCGGCCCGACGCTCTGCTGCGATCTACCTGCTCCCACTACGTCCAAAAACAACACGTCGGACTCAGCGGCTAGAGATGGCGCTGGTCGGACTCGTCAAACTTGAAGAAGAAGCAGNCGGCCATTATTTACCTCCTCTGACAGCGAGACCGGCCAATGTTAGAGACCCGGCCGCTATTGGAATACAGGCCAATATTAGAGAATTTACGGTAGTTCCTATTTATGATAAGAAATTGGATATTTTGTCTAAACTATAGATTTGAAGCAATGATGATTAAAAACTCCAGAAACTGGGGGAGTTGTCAGAATTGTGCAATATTTTCAATCATTGCATGCAGTTACAACTGAAACCACAGGGTTTAAAAGTTTACAGCTCAAGATGCATGTTTCGCACACTGTGCGGCCCGACGCTCTGCTGCGATCTACCTGCTCCCACTACGTCCAAAAACAACACGTCGGACTTAGCGGCTAGAGATGGCGCTGGTCGGACTCGTCAAACTTGAAGAAGAAGCAGAACTCTCTTGTTTGCACATGTGCAGCGCTAGAAGGTTCTGGTAAATCGGCTCGTAGCTCTGTTTCAACAGTTGGATTTATCCATGAACACCTCACAACGGCCGACTGAATTTCAAACATGCTTGAATTTCTCCCGACCTAACGATTCCTGATTTGGAGGTGGCCGTCATAGGCTGATCGCCCCTCGTTTATACTGTGTATAGTACACAACGTAGGATGCACCATGAGGCTGAAAGTTAGCACGACTGAAAAAACTCTCACACGACTGGAGAATCGGCCCGAAAAGGGTAAAAAAAAAAATCATAAAGTGTATGCCCGACTTTATTCTACTATTTTTCTTCTTCATTTTTTCATCAATTTTTCCATTGGGGCATTGACAAATGATTAAATGCTGTTACTATGAGATGCTTAAGGATTTAAATTATATTAATTTATGTCCTGAAAAGGCCAAATTTGAATGTCTATATTCTTCAAGAGGATTATTTATGATATGAGGGTATGACTCTGGCAGTAAGCAGTCACAGCCACACGGTTGCCTCGTAAAGACTCTAAAAAAGTCATGCTTTTTATGTTCACTTTTATCATTTTAACAATAATACCATCAAATAAAGTAATAAGATTTAAAGTGCATACTGCCCAGTCCTCTATGTAATGTTTGTTTAATCAACATCATCCGCTAAAGTTCTTGCAAGTTCTTGAATAGGCTCTCTCTTGCGCATTGGTGGTAAACTAGTGTGCGTCCCTAGAAATTTCACACCGACAGCGCAGAAGCATACCCGCAAAACTGGTTTGCGACCAGACCCAATACGACATTTGATGTGTGCGGTTGCAGAAGTATAATCTGCCCTGAAGGCATAGACTACATGCCCTACACAGTTTTAAAAATTAATACTATACACATTTCAATTTTAGAAAAGTTTTCCTCTACACCAGCCCACAGAGATACACCTTTTTTAATAATATGCCAGACACATGGGGGCAGTGTACCAAAAAACTAAAACATTTCTGCCAACAAGAATCCTTCAAAACAACCATGACTTCCTGTCAGAAATCAATCATGGATCGACATCATCATTTAAAAAATACAAACAAAGAATGTCTAAAGCAATGTAACAATCGGTACCTCTGACATAATGAATTTCTATCTCCAACGTACGGCCAAGTGTCTATCCGTGTGACAGAACGAAGAAATATTTGTTGCAGGAGGCCGGAGATTTTGGAATGCTTCTCTTTAAGTGATGTATAACATTTATGTGCATAGCCTAGAGATGAGGAGATCCACTGATTCACATCAGTGGTCCGACACGCATACGTTGGATGTGAGTGCACAGGTAGCCTGAATGTAAACCTTTGGAACCGACAACAGTTACTTCTATGATTTTCTCCTTGACTCTATGATATTTTGTTTTTTGTAAATCCTTCTCTTCTGTAGATCATAAAAAATCCTGGTAATAGATTGTCGTGCATTCATCTTCTCTGATGTTGAAGTGGCACAGCTTCAGCAGCGGTATGAATGTTTTTTTTCTTGTTTCCATGTATTGCTTTGCTCTATTGAAACCCTATAGTTTAAGCTAATAAATCCTCAAACCCCAACTACCTATACCAAATGATCATATGAGGTCATATCATAAAATCATTCTTTTAATGACACTGAATTGTGAACATGTGTGATTTGTATCGCATCATATCGATCATTCCCACTTGCTCATTATCAACCGATCATGTACATTAACTTAAGCACCCGTCTGCTTTATGTTTATTATCTGATGGAAGCAGAAGAGGTATGCTTGTTTTGCTTGTGCATGGAAAAAAGACAGTTGACCATTAGGTCACAGCTTGTGATACCAAAGTTTTTAGAATAATTTTTGAAGTTTTTAGCATCAAATTAGCATTGAAGGTCAATGGAAATCACAGTCCAGATAGCAGGTGGGATGAAGGACTTACCAACTGTACCTCTAGGGTCCTCTGGAAAGATATTGCTTGGAGATCCAGGCTTTGGTGGCAGATTTGAAGCTGATTCAAACAGAGAAAAGCAAATAAGATTCCCAAGGGCTCCTGGCCATTTCGCCGGTCAACAAACTCTACAAACTAACATTCATGCAGTGCAACTTGTTATCAGCCCAGAAGATGGAGATCCTTTGAAAGAAAAGCATGTGAGATGTAGTTGGCAGTGATAAAGTGAGAAGAGGGAGTTTACCTTGGTCATTAGCCATTTTGTCAGAGGATTCAGCTTAACAGGCCAAAGGAGAGCAGAGAGGAAGAGACAATAAAAAGCAAAACAAAAAACGGTTAGCTGAGAGGAGCGGCAAGGGACGGCGAAATAAAGGGTGGACAGATGGAGGACCGTGGGGAGGAAGAGGAGCAAAACTAGAGGAATGGAAAACTTGTGAGGAAACCAAACGGTTGCTGAACAGACTGTGCAGCAGACAGAGCCGAGCTGATAAAAAGGAGCAAAGCGTCGATACAGAAATGATTAAAACTTCCCACAATAAAGCACCCATTGATTTCCCATACTAAAACGCTTTACAAAAAAATCCAATGGCAACTAAATAAAACGGCCCTGTTAAATAACTGAAATGAAAAACAAAATGAGCTGCGGATGGCTCCACAGTCCAATTCATCCTAAACTCTTCAATAAAACCTTTGCCGCAGAGCAGACCTCAAACAGAATGACTCATCTATAAGCAATAAAGACGACTCAGGAAAGATTGCGGTAACAAATGAAAGCGAAGCATATATTTAAGTTAGTATGAGATTTGAATTCATGTCGACGTAAAAAGGGAGACACAGCAAGATTAGCAGCTAATAGGGACACTGACAGGCTAAACCTGCTGCAGGAATGGGGAAAGCTTTCAACCCGAGTTTAAAGCGGAACCTTTAAGGCCTCCATGCAATCAGTCAGGTGTAGCAGAAACGTAAGACTGAACATCCCGTTACTGCATTCCCAACATAGCTGCAGCATCATGCTATGAGGGATGTCATTCCTCCATTCCTAAAGAGCAGCTTTTCATGAAAGCTATTTCAGTGTCAGCTATTGAGCACAAATATCAGTCTGTAGACGTTCAAAGCTGGTGAAGCTTTAACCTCAACAGCCTTTCCACTGAAATTGTACTAAAACTATTTGACTATTTGCACAGCCAATTAGCAGCTCTCATTTCATCTTTACTTCTATTCTATTCTACAACATTAAAAGAAAAAAACATTATTTTAATTTTTACAAATAAGTCATCTCCTTCATCGTGTCAGTGTTTAACATAAAATCCTGATAAAATACATAAATGTTAATGCTTGCAACAAAATGTGAAAAGGTTCAAAGATATAATGGGAACTGTACTTTATTGTTGATGTGATTTTCTCTGTGCTAATATGGATATGACAATGAAATGCCTGAACCCCAAAAGGTAAATATTTAAGGAAACTGCATTTGTAATCTATACAGCAGAAGTATTTTTGTAAAATTTAAAGGAGTGGAAAAGGTGGGCGAAATATTATTTTCTTTATTAATAAAACCTTGTTCAGATTGAAAATAATTTATTTTTCAGCAGCTAGGCTTCCCATTAACTGGGCTTATCTCTGAAACAAACTTAAAGCAAAAAGACACAACTAAACTATTTATTCATTGCAAACCACCATCATTATTTAATAATTCCTCAACATCATTAATTGCCTTATTGAACCACCCTCCCATACCAAAAGAAACATTTTATAGTTTTTCCAGTCATTTGAATCCTCCCTGTTTTCACTCTCATTGCTGGAACGTTCTCTGGGAGATTTTAGAAACTTACTCTTGGGAGTTCGGAACTGAACGGCCTCCGACATGGGCCCCATTCCTTTGGAGTTCCTGGCCTGGATCTTGAAGTAGTACGTTGTGTCCAGCGTCAGCTCCTGGATCTGGTGCGTGAGGCGGTTCCCCACCACAGGCTCAATGACCCAGTCGTGGACCACTGCGTTTACGTCTGTGCTGTAGTAGATAATGTAACCTAAAAGGACCAGACAGTTTTTATTTGCTCTGAGTTCCACAAAAGGAAATAACTATTAATCTACTTTTAAAAACCTCCCATTTCAACATGTTTTACTTCTTGGTTCAGACATAATAATGTCCTTATTCATAATAAATAGGTTCACAAAAAGAAAGCATTTAGCATGTAGAATTAAGTAACAGTTTTTAAATGGATTGTGGAATTTGGAGGTCTTCTTTAATTTTGCTTTGAGCAACAAATTATTCCTTTAGAAGCACTTTTTTTTTAGCCTGTAAGTTTAACTTAAAACTTTGCATCAATAATATATTAACTATATTTGAAATTTGTCATATCTCAGGCTGTAAGAATTGTGACTGGATTTAAAGAGTTAAACTCTTCATTGTGAGAACAAAAAATAAGAGCCCTAAATAGTATCTTTACAAGAAACAGGACAAAATGTTTAAAGAGGCATCTTTTTACAACTTCAACATATTTCTGATATAAAAATACAAATTAAAGGGCGTTTAATGTTTTCTTTCTTTGTTTAATATTTCTTTCTTTGTATTTAACTAATCAGCTATAGAAAATTATCATCATTTCCCACTCAACGGTCAATTTCAGATACATATTTAACACACTTTTTTTCCCCATAAAAGCAGTAAATGTGTGATGAATGTTTCGCACAAACGAAGGACTCATCAATAAGCCTGTAAATAACATTATTTCTGCTTCGCTGGGATTAAAGACTCACCTGTAATTTTTCCATTAGCTTCAGACGGAGGCTGCCAGTTCACTATTATGGTGCGAGGTTTATTCTCTTTGCTCACGACGGTCACATCTTTTGGAGCAGAGCCGGGGGCTGAGACACAGAGAGATGAAATTTAATTTGGTTTATATTAGAGCTGCAGCTATAAAATCTAAAAATAAATACATTTCAGGAAATTGACATTTATAAATAAATGTTTTCAATTAAATAATAAAACTATTGTACTTTTTCTATATAAAAAATGAATGAAAAGAAACACGTAAAAATGTACAATATATATGTAATGATATACGTATATAAATATATAATACAAAGATTTTTTAATCTTGAATAGAGACGTTTTTTGGGTTTTTTTTGCAGATTTTTATCGTAATTGTTGCTGCAAGTAAAATATTCTTTCAGCAAATGGCAGGTTTTAGAGTCTGTCTACCATTAGTTAAAAAGTATTTTAATAATTGTTAGTTTATGTATATGGGGAAGTGTTGGCCTAGAGGTTAGAGCAGTGCTCTTGTGCTCTAAGAAGGTTGCAAGTTCCCGGTTCAATCCCCATAGCTGCACTAAGCAAAACCTATAACCCCACACTGCTCCCTGGGCGCAGCACAATGGCAGCCCACTGCTCCCCAAGGGGATGGGTTAAATGCAGAGAATGAACTTCCCTACTGTGGGACAATAAAGGCATTTACAATTACAATTTATATACATAAACTAGGGCTGAAAAACTAAAGTGCATCATAGAACCATTTTTTTTTTTGCTCACATGTGCTAAACACTCCCACTTAGAAATAAGTTTAATTTCTTGTTTGATATTCTCCATCTAATCTGCCACATAGCAGCTTTGTTCTGTTCAAAAGTGAAAAATGTGAAGAGCATAATGCATGTTTTCATCATCTTCACTGATTAATTTAAGTCTGTATCAACTTGTATTAAAAAAAATCTTCACGGTTAGTCCAATACATTCTTTTTCAATGGAAATGGGCTCTCTTCTCAATTTAGCTGCAAGTTGCCCCATTTTACTTGCTCAATACATATTAACCATACAGGCAGCACAGTATCTTTCCCATTTGAGTTATAAAAAGTTCAATTTCCCAAAGCAGCCAATGGGGGTTGTCGTATTGCAAGTTCAGGGATCAACGACGTTCCAGTCTCTGCACATAACAAATGTTTATGTAGGAATATGCGCTCATGTGTCTGTGGTATTTACTGGTTTCAAAGGTGGTTCCTTGAGCTGTCATGCTCCATGTGCTGGAGCGGCGTCCCTTGGTCACCATGACGGAGAACTCGTAGAGCGTGTTGGGCTTCAGACCTGTCACTACGTGGTTCAGGCTGGTGCTGTTGGCCATCTGGAGGGGTCAACAAGCAAAAGTACACACACAAAGAAAAAAGCAAGAATTTAGTAAGAATAACAATAAGGTGAAAATAAATGTACTTTAAAATGCCTGGTGATGCCTTACAAAAGCTGACATATAATCTCATTATTTACTAAAAAAGAAAATCAAAATGTTTAACATTATTCAATATTGTATCAAGTTTCCTTTCTGAATTGTTCTATGCACAACATAAAAAATCAGCTAAAAAAATAATAAGTTGGTAAGGTTTTCAGAACTAAAATAAATTAACGTTAGTCAAACCACGATCTTTTAGTGTATCTATTAGATTGATCTATAAATATATATATATATATATTTTTTTTAAGATTTATTTAGAAACTTATAAGTTGTGGTAACAATAGGGAAGGATGACGTTTACGAAGATATAAAACTCGACTGTTTTCTCTGTTATTTTGTGCTTTTGTTCCTCTGTATATCAGACAGCAGACGAGCAAAGTGATGGACTGAATACTGAATTGCTCTTTAACGGAACCACAAACACGCTTTGAAAGAATTTCAAACATCCCATAAGAAGTCTAGACACAACAAATGGACTTTTTGACCACAAAGAAATACTTCAACGTATGAAAAAAACACCTTGTGGATCTGTTTCAGCGGTGTCTTACGCAATCATTTTACTTTTTCTCCACTGAGTTGGTTTGTCGTAAAAAAAAGCCATTAAATATAAGTGGGAGGATGAGGTTTACCAAAGTAGCTAGTTGCCACGGCAGTTTTGCACCGGGGGGGCTGCCAAACAGAGGGCAGTAGGGTAAGACAGCAAACCTCTCTTTAGCTGCATGCAGCCGGCATTAAGAGCATTCATTCCCTCAATAATGCACAAGCCTGTCTGGTTAGACAGGATGTAAGAGAGGCATTAAAGTGACAACGCTTCTGTTGTCTGTTCTGGAGAACACCGTAAAAATACAAAGATGTACAGAATGATGTTTAGTAACTTCTTGATATATTGCATTTCATTAACAGGACAGGAACATAATAAGTCTGAGCTGCTCTTTAATTAATATCACGCTGAGTGATTCAGACCACTTAGAGGAGCCACTTCTAACACAAGCCTGAGCACATGGAACTTGTGTTGCAGATTTACCGTATGGTAAATTCATTGGACAACATTTAAATACTGCTCTCCCTCTGTTTTACTCTGAATAACAATAAACGAATCATAAACCTCTTCACGTTAGCATCAGAGGTGTTTATATCCATCAGCCCTTTGCAGGCTTTTTAGGCACCGCTTGTTTTTTTTTTTTTTACTTTCTAGCTTGTGTTCATGCGTTTGAGAGAGTCCCATGAGTTGGCTGTATGGGGAATGCATTGTCAGATCTACACCCTCTTTTTCTGCTTCTGTTTGCTTGTCCTTGTTGAATAATTTATGAGTAAACGCAGCCCCTTTATCTGAGCTCTGCTCGGTCACTGGTTCACATGCATGAAACCGGCAGCATGCAGATATAACAGCCCCAAAGTGGAGATGCTAATCAAGTTAGGATGAGAATTAATTTGCAGTTTATTTTCTTTTTCTTTTAAATATGTTAATCAGCTGTTGCATAAACTAAAACATCCAACTATAAATAAATATCAACCCTCTGCTGTGCTGGGGATCAATATTCATGGTTCTTCTATTTCTATTCAAGGAAAAATCTTCAAAACCCATTTTAATCCTTTATAGAGAAAGTTACCCTTTTTGATCCCTCGCATATCCCTTATAAATGGAGTCGTTGGTCTAGAAGCACAAGATCTATATCCACCCATTCAGAAAAGACACTGCTGCATGGCTGTATATCTTGTTTGGGCATTTAACCAATTAGATGAGCCCTTGAATGATAGATTACCTACTGTAAATTAAGTTGAAAAACGGTTAACAAGTCAAGAAAAAAAAAAGGTAAAAAGCTAATTGAAAGTTCAAATGTTAATAAGCATAGTTAACAATTATATTAAGGTTTAAACTAAAAAATATAAGTGTCAGTATCAGCATTAATGCCTCTAAGGTTATGTTGTACCAAAGAAAATGTGTTTCTTTCACTCTCAGAGGGTTTTTCATTAATTTCATATAGAAGCACTTTGTTTTATTTTTCTTAATATATTCGGGCAAGATGGCGTTTCTTGTTATTACATTTACATTCATTTTTGCTATCAAAATATCAATATTTTTTAATGTTACAAAGATAATAATGTCTTTTCTTGGATTCCAATAACACTATTGGCTTGAAATTTAGAGTTTCAAAGTATTTCACTGAGTGCCATATAAAGGGTTAAAAATTAAAAGAGTAATTCTCGCCATTTAAAAATCCTTCTGAGACAACAAATGATTAAAAAAAGAGTAATCTATTTTCCTCCCATAGGTGCATGCTAAAGATCTCTAATCTGCTTCCATCTGCAGCAGCCAAACACATATGGTCAAAAATATACACAGACAGTAAAAACTCTGGACTTCTGCACACCCCTGCTGTTTTAACATCAGCAAGCAGCACATTCCCCACTGTGTCCCCCGCGAACTTGAAATATGCTGTTTTATTACTTAACCACAACTTTACTTTAAAATAAACGTATAATTAAAACACCTGCAGCCTCAAGAACCTATTTTCTGAATATTAAAGATTTCCCAGGTTTATTTTAGAAAGAAAAACACTCCTAAACAACCACTTTCTGAAGTTCACATCCGTCGCTCTGACTGCAGGAACCTGTAAGTGTCGTCAAGTGGATATTTCCCTGCAGCCGTTTACCGACTAACTAAGGAACAAACCTCTTTAGTTAAATGGCATGTTCAGATAAAAACCTCAAACACATTGATCATCATCACTGAAAAAATAAATTCATTGTTTTATTGCTTTTTTTAAAAACTGAATCAATTTACTCGAACTGCAGGAATCATGAGCTGCAATAATAGGAATTTATTCAAAGCCTTTTTTCATACATTGGTATGAAGGATGCTAATAAATGTGCAGAAATACAAAACGTATATTTCAATAAGTTATATTACTGTGTTTTATAGCTTCTAGTGAGAAAACATTAAATGAGTTTATCTGGGAACTTGTATGTAGACCTATTTGAAGGAAAATGTACCACAATATTAAAATACAGAAGCGAGTAAAGCGTCTGTTTCTGGCTTTATTGCTCCGATGGTTGAATGACGCCAGATGTTTTTCTTTCTCACACACGTCAGCATTATTTTGCCCCTGAGGTCCTGAGCAAACGTGAGAATACTAAATCCAGTCATGTAATGTTGTGGCTTTTTGTCTGCAAACCATATAATAGTGTTAGCATGCACCACAAATTAAGGCCAAAGAGAAATCAGAAGCCACTGAAGAATAAAATGTGGTCAGTTTTCTAGAGTTAAATTTGGAATTAAACAAAAATGATTATTTTATGATTTCTAGAAGCAAAAATAAAAACCAAAATCTCTTACCTTTACTTTAGTATTGGCTGGGATGTTGGTCTTCCATCGCACCGTGTAGTGGCGGTTATCTGTGATCTTCTGGTTCTTAGGCAGCGAGTTGTCAGCCCACGTCACCCTGATGGTGTCGTGGCTCAGCACGGAGGCCTGCACGCCCACGGGAGGCATCATGGGGCTGGGGTCTGGTGCTGGGGTGTATTGGGCATGGAACAGTTCGTACAAGTCAACATCGGGGTCTATGGGGTCTGCGGGTCAGGCAGTGAAGCCCGCATGCAATGCACACATATATTAAAAAATGAAAACAAACAAAAACAGGAAGCGTGGTGCGGAGGAAGAGACAATGGAGGCAAAGCAGGGAGGAGAAAAAAAAAGGTTAATGAGTTAAAAATGAATGTCGGTGATTAGGAAGGAGGGAAGGGCATATTGGGTCGTAAATGTGCCACAAGGGTGGGATTGGGAAGGTAGAGGAGAAAGAGAGAAGACACTATTAGAAAAACAGACCTCTACAACAGGCAAATCTACAGAAGTGGTTGCTGTGTAAAATCTACTCAACAGTATGTGATGCCTAAGTGACTGCAACATTACAGAAAGAGAGAGAGACCTCATCTAATCATGACAGGATCGCTGCAGATGGGAAACCAGAGAGAAAGAGGTTCCTACATGCAACCACTCATGTTCATCACAGTGTATTGACAGTGATTATTTTGACCCGTTTACCTTGTCCAGCTTCACAGAATCGCATTTTTTCATGCAAAGAGGACGAGCAAGAAGGAGCAATGAGTTTGGATCAGTGGGCTTTTTCTGAAGGGCAACACACAGTATGTCCTTCAATACCTCAACGAGGCAATCCACCGTTTAAGAGTTAGTTCAATGGCGGTGTCGGGGTGAAAACAACTGGTCACTCGGAAATGGGGGAATTATGCATTATTGCTGCTCTGCAACTTGAAACCAAGTGAACTACTCTACTGAAAGCTTGCTGGAAGACCTTTCCAGATATAAGCCTGTCCTTATGCAAACTGTACTTAAAAACGTATTTCAGCAAGAAACAACATGAAAACGGCATAAAGTTTCATAATGCGCAGGTTAGAAATGTCCAGCTTTGCATATTACAGGGATGCTGTGTCATTCAGAAGTAAAATGCACAAGGCTAACACACAGAGCACATTAGGGAGATTGTGGAAGCCTTCTGTGGCTCAGAGCCATATCAGCTCTTATTCATAAGACATCGACTTGCCTGATTTAATATGTATGAATCGCAGCTTAACTCATTAATCTGCGGGGTTCATCCACTATTGTGTCAAGACTTCAAAGGAGTTTCTGTCTTCCTTTTTAAACCATCCACTTTATTATTTCTGGATAGTTTTTTATTGGAGCACACATTTATGTTTTCAATATAAAAACACAAAGAAAATTAATCTGAATATATTTGGTAAAAGATTTCTTTCATGTGACGATACTTCCGTAGGTAGGATGAAGGCTGAGATAATTCAGCTTATAAATGGCCTTTATGATGCCTATCTATACATAAGGCATTGGTTGGTTAATAGCTTAATAACAATAACTCATTTATCAATCGATTAGTAGAGTTAAAGATTTGAAGACATAAAGAAACTTTTCTGCAGATAAAGGTCTCTGGACAACACACAATAGATATGAGAGGCAACAATCAGGCTTTTTATGGCCAATGCAGATTTTTTCTTTTTTTGTTAAACAACCAGGACCTGTTGCTTTAGCCCTAATGCAAAGATGAAAAGTCTTGTTTGGCGAGTGTCCATAAAAACTAGAGCAATGTGAAATGTGTGCTTTGCTTCTCCCCCATTTGATCCCATTCAGCCACAGAGTACGGGTCTAGACAGGACCAGGGGTCAGTAACAGTCAGTTTCTGCAGGATGAGTGCTTTAAAATGGGATTCTGGTTTTATTGCTCTTGTTTCTGTACTTGGTTATATTGTGACTGGAGAGAAAGCTTTGCTTGGCCACCCGTGATGGCAGACCTTCTCTTCTTGATCACTCGTTGATCCTCCACACCCCGTCTCACTCCATTTGACAACACTTTGTACAGATGCCCCCATTATATTCCCCAGACAGAATAGTGTGAGTGCCCAAGTATTTTTTCACCTTGTAGGGACAGTGGAAGGACAATTCCCCAGGAATATGTTCCTTTGTGGGCCTTAGAGGTACCAGTCGACTGGTTCCCATCAGGAAAAGTTCCGTTATCATGGATGGGGGTTAGGATTTAGACAATAATATGACTTGAATTTAGGTCAGAGCTAGGTATGCATTAGTAATGCATGGGTCAGGGTGAGGGTCTGGGTTTGGCCAAAGCAGTGAATGCAAAATGAATGGAAGTCAATGCAAAGTCCTCATATGGATGGCAAAATGTAATGTGGGTTTATTTGAGCTACAACTGGGGGCAGGGTATTGTCAAATATTCCCCCATTTCGGGGACCTAGAGGTCCAAAGTGGTCCAAATGGGGAAATTCAATTGGTCCCCAATTAATAAGGTTTTCTTTTTTATGTTGGGATTAGGGTTAGGTATATGTTGGTAAGAGTTAAGATTGGGGTAAGGGTCTAGGTTAGGCCATATGATTTGAATGTATGTCAAAAGTAATGTAAACAAAGGATGTGTATGTGTGTGCTTGTTTTTGGCAGCAGAGTGAGGACCAGGGTTAAGGGCTGGTTATAGCAGTGCATCGCAGTGAGCTTGTCGCAGATATTTTTGATTTATACCCAATATTGAAGCGCGTTCTGTGCTATGTTAATCTATGCCATGAATGCAAGAGGGACAATCACGAATTAGCTGTGGGTCTAGATACGGCCGAGGCGGTGAGGAAGTGGGGGCAAATTTGTGTGACCATGGGTACATGAGGGCGAAAAAGAGCGGGGGTCCAGGTGGAAAAAGGATCCCTGCGCTGGTCCATCTTCACGTGTTGTTTTCAACAATGGCGTTCATACAAACAAAACAAGCTGATAAGGTACCAAACAGGAATACGCATAGTGTAGAGCGGATATAGATTTGACCAATCAGAGGCCTCCTGTCTGAGGTCACCTACAATTTTGGAGAGGTGCACCAGAGTGTCTGCAGAAGGGGCGGGGGCACATTTGAATTCACTGCAACGCACACGCAGATGACCTGGTTTCAGAGTATAATTCAGCTTTTAGGCTTTCTGATTTCACCATTACATTAAGGACCATTTGTACAAAAGTTGGGTCATTTTGTTGGCCCTTGCTTCCTAGATTTATGAATAAGATGTGAACTGAGTTTAGGTTAGGCTTAGGGTTAGGTACACACTGGTAATGGTCAGATTTAGGGTTACTGTAATAGATAAGGTATAGAAAGGGTTTAAAATGACTAAAATCATTGGAAGTCGATGGGAGTTTACATAAGCAGAGAATGTGTGTGTGTGTTTATGCATTTTCTAAATCCAAGCATTCATGTGGTTGTAGACGGGCCCTGAGGTATTAAAATGGCATTTCTTCAGCCAGCTTTGAAGAATTAGCTTTGCAGTATTTACAGTGTGAACACCCTGCAGGACAGAGTGACCTGATGGAAAAAAATTGCAACTCTACATGTGAAGGAAAAAACCTCCCTCGCTCCCTGCGTCTCGGTTAAAGACGTCGCCGTCACACAGTATTGAGCACAGCTCCTTCTCAGCCCAAGTTCACCAAGTTTTCCTTCACTTTTTTCCAAAGTGAAGTACTATGTAGGTCAGCCCGTCTTTTTAATTCCGACTTGAACAAACTGGCAGGAAGGGAACGCACCCCCGGAGAATTCGGCAGAAGACGACAGTGGTGGGCTTTGGTTCTGCTCTGGATCTGACGGAGGGGTTGCCAGAGCCACCACGGGGGGTCTGCATGAGTGCAAAGAAGGAGTTACGATGAGAGGGGAGCTTTTTAGAGAGAGGGGTGCGCTCTGACAGTGTGTGGGTTGCCTGCTCATACACATGCTCGCCCCCCTCCGCCTCTGAAAGCGTGTTGATGTGACTCATGTCATCAGGCATCCCGCCCTTCTTGTGTTCCGTGCTGCAATAGCGCTGCAGCAGAGACAAACTGCAGCGATCAAGGCTGAGTGGAGAGGCGGGCGCAGACCACATTCTGGGACGCTCCGGGGAGCATGCGCTACTCGCCTTCTTGCACTGTCACACAAACTGCATGAACTCAGCCAACATGTGATCTAACTGGCAGGGTTTGCACTCTCAGGCACTATGGCCTGGGACCCTAACTCTGCCTCTAATTGTTAACTGGGTTGAGATGTGAGGCTTGATGAAGATAACGACGATCCTTATTATTTGGATAACAAGACTGTGCTGCTCTGAGACACTTGAAAGAGCCAAACGAGGCTTTAGATGCTTTTAAAGAAAATTCTAAACCAATTTTTAACAACAGAATGAAATTAAATAGACTAGAAATATGATTTTAGAGCTATTTTTCTTTCTATTTGTTCAATTAATTATTATTTTTTTTACATCAAATAATACCCTATAGAAGAAAATCTGTTCTTCATCTTTATGAATCGTTACCGTTTACGGTAGGTTTTAAAGCTAAAAATAAAAATAAACAAAATAATAAAATAAACTGTTTTATTATCTTGTCATATTTTTGGCTCTAAATGACTTTAACTTATTAGGGCAGATGGCTTTTTGGATCTAAAAGGTTGCAGACCCCTAACCTCTCAAAAAACACGGTTTTAAAGCATTTACAAATAATAACTCAGAAAGCATGAAATTCACACTGGTAAAATGTTTACCAATATAGACATGTTAGACATCGCTGGAAGCTTAGATTCTCCACAATTCAACCACCTAGTTAATTTTATGGACATAGCAAGCACCAAAGCACAATCATAGCAGCATGTCGAAATGTAGCATGACAAGGCAGCCACAACAAGCAAGCATGTCTTTATTACTGCTGTTCAAAAAAGACCTAATATTTTCGAGAATAAAACCCCCCGACTTTGAGTCATGTTTGAACTGATGCAAGTCAGGCTTGATGCAGCTTCTTTGTTTTACTCACCCAATTCTCATGTATATATTCAGAAACTAGAGGGTGTTAGCTTTCAAATAATGTATCACACATATAATTTGGGCATTCAGTTCCTCAGTTATTTGCTTTTCCATTTGGGTATGCAAATAGGCGAATTTCCCAGAAATGAGGTGGATATTAGGAGGCTAAACTAGATGGTTCAGGCCATTCTGTTGCATCCTCAAACAAAATTGAAAATCTTTTAAATATGTCTATTTACGCTTGATGCGTCCACGAGGCCGCATGGAGCACCTAAGAAAATTTGCAACTACGCAGACTGATCTGTGTGGAAAACATGGCAAGCGAGCACCAAGTCGCAACATCTAGAGGCAGCAGAGTGCGCGAGAACGCAGGGACCCTTTTTCCACCTGAATCCCTGATCTTTTTCGCCCTCATGTCCCTTCGTTGTCGGACAAACTTGCCCCCACTTCCTCACCGCCTATTTTTTCATTTTCCTCTTTTGCGTTGTGGCGTAGAATAGCATAGCGCAGACCACGCTTCAATATTAAGCATAAATCAAAAATGTTTGCGTCATACCTGCGACAAGCTCACTGCGACATGCTGCTGCAGCAGTATAACCAGCCCTTAAGGCTCACTCACCCTGAAGGGGCAACTGCAACAATTTGCCTTCCTTAAATACTGTTTTAGAAACTTACATGTAATCGTCATTTCAATCTATTTCTATACCTTTCTGTTGCCGCTCTGGCTGTGATGTCGTTAGAGCTGCCAACGGATTTTTCTCCCAGGATTATCTAGCTATAGCCTTTAACCCCTGACCAGCTTACTATCTTTCCTTTTCTCCCACCTGAGCTGTGAAGCTCCTCCAGAGTTCCACATTGCTCCATCTGCTGCATTTCTTGGTCTTTATGATGTGTTTTATTTTAATGTTCTCAGACATTCTTCTATAGAGCAGCCGGTCAAATGTATTCTGAGCCTAAGCTTTACAAAAGTCAGAATTCTTGGTTATTAAGGTAACATCTGGAGGAAAACTATTGCAATGGATTCTGTTTATTTCATATTACCAATAGAAACACTGTCTGATTCCTATGGAGCTCATCTCCTTTGCAAAGTAAGCTTTTCTGTAACATTTCTGTCTGCAAATTCAAATCCATATTCCAAAATGTGCTCCCTGTTCTAATAATCAGATCTGCTAACATAGGTGTAGCAACTAAGACCCAGGTCATCTGATTAAAGGGAGACTTGGGTATACTTACTGCCGCTGTGAAGAGAGTTAATTAAAGCAGCGAGACAGACTGATGACCCATTTTCTGCTCAGTAATTTAGAGTCGAGATACACCGAGTCTGATAATGATGTCAGGTTAGCGAGAGGGCAACGAGAAAAATGTCAGCTGAATCCAGAGAAGCGTGAACAGCACTTCCTTTTTATCGTCTGTGATCAGGAGCAGGAAGCTGAGCTCCAAAATGAAATTTTCTCTCCACTGTTTTCCTTCTCATTTACAGTTAAGTAATTAAGGGTGTTTTTGTTTTGTTTATTTTGTGTAAAAAGCTGCAGGTGTGTGCAGTTCATACCTGACTGCACCCTGGTGGCTGCGCTCTCGTACACAGGGATCCCCTCCCCCACATTGTTGAAGGCCTTCAGCGTGATCACATAATGGGAACCGGAGTCTGTAGGAGGAGAGACAGAGGTCAGTGAGGGAGACAAACCGATACAGCCAGTCTAATCAAGCCCAACTCCAGAGACTCTCTACTCATTATTGCACAGTTAGCACAAGGAATATTTAAACACACTCGCTCTACTTGCAGTGATTGTCATGACAGCTTTATTATGCATGATGGGATATTTGCAACACTGCTTGTCTACTTTTTTTACCTGCTTCTGGACACTGTCCTAGTTTTTCAAACAATGATCAGATCACTAATGCATATGTCTGAACTCTTTGCTTCCTGTAAAGAGAACATGTAAATCCTGTTGTCTAGTGCATCATTATGACGTAAAATAACTAATCTAGAAGGTTCTGAAAGATGAAATCCAACAGCATCTCAATAGATTAGGAATAAATCAATTAAATGTTGTTTAGACTCACCAAACAAAGACTAATATTTATTATTACTGTTTTTTTTCAGGCGTAAAATGAAGGAAATTCCTAAAATAAAGTTCTCAGCAAATCAAAATATTGACAAAAACTAAAAAATGTTTGGTTCTAATAGATTATTTACATCCTGTTTAGTAAAGCTGGGTGGAAAGTTTAGTAGAAGGAAAAATTGTTCACACAGCAGAGATAATTGCAGCCTGTAGAGGATTGTGAAAGATATTGAATTCAGGAGTTTGAAGGAGATTCACATGGTTTGAATGGAGGCTGGAGTTGGAGCTTCAAGAGCCACCATTGTGGGACATATCCAGGAAAAGATGCAACATTTATATTCCTTCTGTTAAGCTTTTGCTAGAGATAAGGTCAGAATATGAGCCTGGCTGAGCTAAGGAGAAATAAGAGTGGAGTTTTACACAGTGGCCAAACATTCTCTTCTTGAAACAAAGTTACATTTCGCCCTTTATTTAAAAATCCAGGTAAAAGAGTGTTGAGGAAGAAGAAAGGCCCAAAGTAAACATGTTTATAGTTAAAGTATAGTACAGTGATGCTGGTATTTTGTCTTTGATCAGTATTTCACAAAAATTACTTTTTAATAATTCAACAATAAAACATTTCTGAATTAAAAAGCCTTGCTTCATCTGTTTCAAATTTTCCCAGAAAATCTAAATTTTTGGGTTTTTACTTCCTGT
The DNA here is from genome assembly GCF_000732505.1 of Cyprinodon variegatus. NCBI lineage: Eukaryota > Metazoa > Chordata > Actinopteri > Cyprinodontiformes > Cyprinodontidae > Cyprinodon > Cyprinodon variegatus. The sequence continues at coordinate 824,716 of NW_015150609.1, read as the reverse complement.
AAAACATAATCTTTTTAAAATTACAGAAATCAAATTTGAAATTTCAATTACATTTTTGTTTAATTGATACCCCTTTTTGTCCTGGGAGCATTAAACGAGCTGACCTTTAACGAGTGTGTCCCCATCAGTCCAATCAGTGTAATTAGTGGCTCGGTAGTAAGAGAAGATCTAATTCACTTCAAAGAATCCACTATGTAGCAGGAATGAACCGTTTGACAGCATCTGCTTCTTCATTCATTAGTAGATTAAATGCTATGTAACACATCAGACTTGACATGTTTACCTTCCCAGGAACATGTTTGCGGCAAGTATCCATATTCAGCACAAAGACAAAGAGTCCCAAAGGTCTTATCATTATCTTATTAGCGCTTCGTGAATGATCATCAAACCTGATTATGTTTTCAACCAAAAGAAGCATCATTAATTTCTTGGAAGTAAAAAAAATCCAACCAATCTGAGCAATAAGTGGCGTCTCCAGAATGAGAACCATGCAGATAAATGTAGTGTTCATACTGAGGTTCTCAATGGTGTAGTAGCGCTGCTTGTGGTCCACTTTGATGGTTTGAGCGTGGGGACTTCCGATGCCGTAGCTGATGGTGTAGCCCCGCACCACGATGTCCTGGTTCTCTGGCGGCGTCCAGCTCACCACGATGCTGTTGACCAGCGGGCGGACGTGGAGCGAGCTGGGTTGGTCCGGTACACGGGTTTCTGTTGGGAGTAAATGCAGGAAAAGGAGTTTAGGGCAGATCTGAATGTACTCTGATTAGCAGAAGCACACAAAAGGGTTCTGGTTTAGCTGAGACTGGTTACCGTCCAGGTCGCTCTCAAATGTCTCTGCTGGGACCCACTCGGTGGCTGGTCCCGTCCCGTTTACAGTCACAGCGGAAACTCGGAAGGAGTACTCGGTCCCAGGCTCCAGACCTAAATAGGAAACTCAGACTTAGCAAAGGTTTGTTTTTTTATGAAAACATTCTGGAAATCTGAGGCGGGCTTTATTAGTGTTTTGTTCCAATAATCGTGAACCAGCAGAACAGTGCAGCTGGCTTTAGGTTCAGCAGAGGGGTAAACAACTTTCTGTTTTAAGCAAAACTATTCTAAAACGGTGAAACTTAGACTTGTCAAATTTGAAATGAGTTTTCCTAAAAAAAAAAAGTCCAAAGTCTTTAAGTCCCAGCTTTTAATGTATGATCAATTTTCTCCAAAATGCACTATAAATGTGGTGTTCAGATTTAAACTCCTTCCCCAAGATAGTGCAAACCGGGCTAAATGATAGTGGGAAAATATAGAACCCTTCAAGATATATTAATAAATGTGAGCGTGCCCAGAGTTTTTTTTTTACAGCCTGTGCACTTTTTTAAATGTTTTTTTAGTCTGTCTTTTGACTTTGTTTCTGCCATTGTGTTTTTATCTTTTGTACGTTGACCTTGAGTGTCCAGAAATGCGCCTTTGAAATAAAATTTATCATCATTATTTTATATCTATTCATGTTAAAATTAAAATTTGTTTTCATTTAACTGAGCAGTTTGATTTTAAGGAAAAAAGAAACATCTCTGTGAAGTCAACAGAAATTATAAGGATGAGCAATTGAAGAAATATTTTAAAGTTTTCATTTCCATGTAAATAATTATCCATAACCTTCTTTATATTTGATGACCAAATCTACATCTGCGTTTGGAAGACCTCCTCACCATCACCCTAATCTTTAATTCTTTTCACTGTCAGATTTTCTGATAGATTGCATCCTGAAACATGGGGAAAAAAATGTATATTTTCTGACTGAACCAAAAGTTACTAAATTCTAACTGAAGTTCTTTCTCTATTGATGTTGATCATATTATTTTTATTAACCAAACATTAATATAACAGCACCTCAGTCTGTTTTTGTATAATTTAGAGAGCTGTGTAAAGGTGTTCAATCAATTAAATAAAACATAATAGGCCTCCTGAAGGGTTTTCTCACTAAATCAGCTAAAAAAAAACAGATGATTCTCAGCACCATTTATTTTTAGAAGCTGGTTCTGAATAAGCATCAGTGATTTCTTGTTTTCCAGATCATGCGTGGTGCCTGGAGGTCTCCGTAATAAGCCACACTGTTGCCCACGCGATGCTTTTTAACTAGAATTACCAATCCATGAGCTGGCTTGGACTTTTGCTGCCTTAATAAAGTCCTTTTTAATTTTATGGTTTAACTGTCAATGATTTTCCTGAAAGCTGAATGTTTTTTTTTTTTTGTTCCCTTAAAGTAATAGAAGACACAGAAGTCCTCTTTCAGCCAGCTGAACGTCAATGTGCAGTAAAGGGGTAAGCAGGGGCAGCCTGGTGATCCTGAGCTTCCATCGCCACGGTAACGGGGGCTTCTCAGACTGACAATCGCTGCAGAGGAAAGTAAATATTCTGAAAAATAACAACTTAGCAGGAGGGGTGAGCGTCTCTCAGCTTGCCCCGGGATGGATAAAGCTAGATGGGCTCAGGTGCAGGGAATATTCTATGTAAAATGTTTATTTAAAAATAAAAAAAGAGTAAAGGTTGAAATTTCAGCTTTATTCAAAGTTTCAGTGCTTAAAAAAAAATAAAATCTAAACCATTAAAATCCAGAGATGAACACGAAAAGGAAAACTGGGCTTCCAGAGAGCATAAAAAAATGTTGCACCTCACATTGATTCATATTTTATAGGGATATCTCCCTTTGAGAGGGCTGCAGGTTTCAGTATTCATACATGTGCCTGTTGACAAATGAGCTGTTTCTGTATCAATTTGCAATAAAATCCGTCATTGTCATCATATTGTGCTATTTGTAGGCTCCATTCTAATTCTCTAGTCATTTCTCTGTTCTAACTGCTTTACTCACTCACCCAACCGCTCCCCCTTGAGGGGGTCTACTAAAGACCGCCTTACCATATATGCCTCCGAGGCAACAACGCATCTTTCATAACGCTTCTAAACCAACAAACACCACCCTGTTTCACCCCCTGGAGTGTTCTCCAAAATCAACTTTTAAGTGTAAATTCTCTTTGATGCAGCGCACAGCGGGAGGCGGGGCCACTTGAAAGTTGCTGAGACAACATCTAATATTAATCACTGTTGCTGTGCGCCTCTTTCTGGTGATTTTGTGCAGAATGAGGCTGGTAACAGTGTGTAATCTTTACATAACAAGGCTTGTAACTTTAATTCAATGCGTTTAGATGAGGCTCAGACATACAATCCGACTGAGTGCGTACATCAGGTTCATCAGGAGTTTGGATTCTAAATATTACAGCACATCAGCTGCAGCAGACAGTTGTGTTTCGCTGGGAGAAACTAGTGTCTGATAGCATGAAAGATTTAATCATTAGGATATCCAAAGCATCACATGGGGACACAAAAATCTCTCAGGATGCAAAAACCTAGATTAGAATTAGGTTACGTTATATAACTTATGTCACATCATAACATTATTTGATCCTGAAACAAGAACAAACTGCAAATCATCCAAGGGATTAAACTGACAAACCCAAAACCGTCAAAAGTTTTAAGTCAACAGCAAAAATCAATCACTACCTTCACACTGTCCACAGGTGGGAAATACAAACCAAGACAGACAGGAGCTCCTGTGTGCGCAATAGAGCTGGTTTCTTCAAATGGAAAAGTGATTTAGCAGCTTTTAATGTATGAATGAAAAACAAAAGATACGACTGCAAAAACCCCCAGGTTGTGTAGATATTTTTTAATTTTAAGTCAGCAATTAAACTACCTGAAATTGTTTGATGATTTCCATTGAAAAAAATATTTTTTGCTGCCTCCTTTGCCTTTGCCTTTAATTGCATAAAGTCAAAAAGGAACAACAAAGCGGATCATGCAGAGCTGATATGAGAGCAAGCCCTCAAGGGTCTGACTGAAAGTTGTAGAAAACACCCATTATTATTTTAAATATATTCATATATTGGTCTGAGACAAAACTGCTTTTAAGACATAATCATGTTTAGCAATAGTTCTTAAAACATTAACTCTTTATATAGAAGTGAATTATCTATGGAAAATTCCCTACTTCTAACTAGGGAGACCAAATCTGAGTGGAGTGGTGTATGCAGTTCAATGCAGGGAGGAATGCTCTGATCTTTATATTGGAGAAACCAAACAACCTCTCCACAGACGCATGGCCCAACACAGACGGGCTACCTCCTCCGGACAAGACTCGGCTGTCCATCTACATCTTAAGGATAAAAGACATCTGTCTGATGACCATAATGTTTACATTTTAGACAAAGAAGACAGGTGGTTTAAAGGGGTGCAAAGGAAGCTGTTTATATTAAGAGAGAAAAGTCCACCTTAAACAGAGGGGGTGGACTCACGTTTCCGCTCTCTAAAACCTACAACACAGCGATAGTGTTGATTTCTTTACGCTATCATCTCGACCCCCATTGCAAAACATCTCACCTGGTCAGCCAGGCAAACAACGCCCCTAATGACTCCCCTTTTCTCAGGCACGGGTCAGTATCGGGTATTGCAGGCCAAAAAAAAAAACTCAACAACTCTCCAGTACTAAATGGTGGACATTTTCTTTTAGATCAATTTGCATGTTTTCTAAGCCATTACAAGGCTTTGTTGGTGCACTCTATAAAGCCTGGAGTTTAGCCCTAATCCAGACATTTTGAATTGAAAAAGCTTCCTGGATGGGAAGCAAAATGTCTTTAAACTTGTTATTTTTTTTACTTTTTTGGAATTTTAGCTAGGAAGGACAAAACTTCCAGTTGAGTAAGTATAAATCAGGCAATAGCAACAATAAATAGTAGTTCACCTAAGGTGACATATCCTGAGTCAGAGAAATAATTAAAATGCTCTAAACAGCTGGAAAACATGGATAAGTCTCCAAAACTATGTTTCCTCCAGAAACAGTTTGGAAGAAAGTAACTAAGGTATACCAACACCCACGACTGGTTCTTTAGGAGGTTTTACAGGGAAACTGTATTTTTACAACGATATGTGAAGTTATAAATATGATCTGGACTTTAATTGGAACTCTGTGCTTTGGTCAGATAAGAGTAAACTGATTATTTCAATGGGGGAAAAAAATTTAATTGGGAGAAGTTTAAAACAAAAGATGAATATATGGTATGGATATATACAGTTGAGGATCAATAATGCTGCTGACCAATTTCCCATCCACAGGCCCTTAGGACCTTGTTAGAGAACATGAACTCTCTACAATCTTAAGAGATTTAAAATAAAAATCTGGTGGCCGTGAACTGTTAACTAAAAATGGATCCTCATTATTTCTTTCAGCAGAATAATTACCAAAAATTACTATATAATTAGATCTAGTCAGAATTTGTTTAATAGACACCAAATTAACCATCCTTTATAGCTATTCTGCATCCTAAACCTAGATCATATAGAGAACCTGCAGAATAAGCTCGGCGTTAGGGGATGCTGTACCTGGTCTGTGTGACCTAATAACACTGTTATAACATCTATTATCAGAGGTGAACAAAGGACTGAAACATTACCATCAATGAGCTTGAAAAGCTCAGTTCCTGCTGTGGTCACAGCTGATTCGCTCCTCCGGGAAACTTTACGGTAGCGGATCTTGTAGCTGGTGATTTCCCCGTTCTGGCCACTGAGCGGAGGAGGCTGCCACCGAACTATGATACTCTGAAAAAGTAAGAGCAGGAAATAAATGACTCAGAAGCCAAACGTCTTATTTAGTGCATTTAAAGCCTGCATTTACAAAAGGGAACCTCATAGTTTATGCAGGAAGTGTCCCACGTTCAAACGAACGCTGTGGGGTGTTTTTGTGTTAATGCAACTCCCCAGGTTTCCTACTCTGCACCTCCCTTCCTCCTGCCAGGGGAGCAAAAACAGCCGGGTCTGACATAAGCAAACACCCCTCTGAGCAGCGGTGTCAACCGATGCATTACGAGTGAAATAAAGATAAATAACCGAAGGGGGAACCCTGATGAGCTAGGTAAGAGCTGGGTTTGAAGATGCTCAGTTGGAGAGTCAGAGATGAATTTGGACCTTTTGTTAGCAGGCTGCGCTGTTGCTGGATGAAGTCATCTTAGTTTCTGTGTGTTTTAAGCGATAGATGTTGAAGGGGGGGGCAGCTCAGCATGGGAGAACAGTTAATTAACACTCTCTCACTGTCACACTGATGCACAAAGAGCCTGAGTACACGGCAAGCTCCACCCCTGCAGAGTCGAGGGAATCTCACAAATTAAAATTGGGTTAAGTGTGTTCAATTATTTCCATTTTTCTTATTACACTATGGACCACTAAACAGGGATGTGTGTTGCCTTTCTTTCATCTTCGCCTTGATCGTTGAAACACGTTTAATTGACTTTGTGAACTCCCAGGAGGGGGGGTGGGGGTTAACGGCAGATGACAAAAAATAGAAAAGAATACAAACACATTATTCTCACTTCGCCCTACAGGTGACGGAGAAGAACTCCGTCTAGGGATCTATGGAGGATGCATTTACATGAGATTTTTCATGTTTTCACCCATTAAAACCTTTGACGCTCTGAAGGTTTTTTTAAAGAACGTCAGTAAACAACCAACAATCAGCATTGCAAAGTTAGAAGAACACAGGGGGAGGTATATGCTGAAGTTACAGCAGGATTAGGTTTTATTATTACATCCAAAACATCCATCACATTTCTAAAAACTGCACCAACAATCCATCTGGACATGAACGGAGTAGGGTAAAAAACATGTAAAAACATAACAAGGTGCATAAATTAACTCTGGGTCAGCTGTAGATATCCACAGCTCAGGTAGAAGATCAGTTAATAGTAAATTGCCTTGAGGTGACATGTATTGTGAATTTGTGCTATATAAATAAACTGAAAATCATTGTTGAAAGAAAGTAATCGGCCATCTTGTGTGTAATTAAACATGTAATGTTATTCTGCTAGTTATGCGGCTGTAGCCTTAGAGTGCTGGAGGACATGGGGAACACTTTTCATCACTGTGCTTTATTCTATCTCTTTTCTCCCATTCTGCAGTATTTGTTATTTCAACCCCTAACTTTATGTTCTCTCTGCTTTTCCTGTCATAGTAGCTTCATCTGGTCTGTTCCTCTATTGCTGTGACACCATTCTGCAGATAAATATCAGCCGGGCTGCAGCCGACAATGCCTAGATTGTAGATGATAGAGTTCGGACTGTTTTTCAGTGCTTAGTCCTGATTTTGACATAGCTTTGTGCTCAGCTTGTACTGTGACTAACTGTATGTGCTGTTTTTCAGCCCTTTGACATTGCAACTGGCTCAGAGTTCATCTGCTTGCCCCTACTGGAGCTAGCTTACAATTACCTTTTCTAACATAGAGTATTTATAGATCAGTGCTTCTATGTTTGTTTTGTTTGTCTCCTTTCTCACTTAACCCCAGCCGGCCTCAGCATATGGCTGCTCACGCTGAGCCTAGTTCTGCTGGAGGTGTCTTCCTTTTAAAAGGGAGTTTTTCCTCTCCACTGACGCTACATGCATGCTTGATTTGAGGGATTGCTGAAGAGTCAATAAGTCGCTGCAATAAGCTGGTTTTCCTTAGATAGAAAACCAATCTGACTGCAAGATCCAATTAAATTGTCTCTGTGAAGTGCCTTGAAATGATGTGTTGTTAATTGGTGCTATGTAAATAAACTGAATTGAATTAAATGTATTTCTGAATGTTTTAGATGCCCCCTTTTGACTCTGGAAGTGAATAAATAAGTAGGGGTTTATAGCTATGGCAGCTTCCTATAGCATGCTAAGGGGGGGTAATGCAGTCAGTTGAACTGACCTCTACACCCAGACGTAAAGTTTTCATGACGGAAAGAAAGGAGATATCTCACCAGAATATCAATACAGACCAGCAGCTGTTACTGCAGTAAATGGAGGCCCTACTTGGTTTTTCACTCGGTTCAATGCAAGACACACAATTCAGATTTCTAATTTGAAAAAAGTTGAAAATGTTGTGTAATTATTCCTCAATTTCATCACTTTGCAAAACTTTTTGTTGGATTATGAGCTAAAATTCGAAAATGAAAAACAAAAGACGTATGGCCACAACATGCTAGCATGTGAAGAGCCTGGAGAGAAAAAAGAAAACTCTTATTTATCTTTCTATTTTAATGCACAGCTCACTGCTTAGTTCTTAATGGAAAAGCTAAAATGCAGATTCAAAAGAAAAGAAAATAACAATTTAAGTCTGTTTCATATTGGCTTTTTCTAGGCCTTTATTATCCATTCATAAAACTGTTCCCTTGAGTGCTCCCTTTTTTCACTCTTAATTTTGTGCAAGGCTTTTTTCCCACCAAAACACTCAGCCCAGCACGCCTCAGCAGGGGTGGTCAGTTTGCACGCAAGCTGGGAGGCTGCGATAGGATTGTCTGTCAGCACCCCCCCCACCCCCCAGTCCGGGCTTTGCATCGACCAGTAGGGCTGAGTGCTGGCTGCTGCTTCAGAAGTCGATCCGTATGCACCCTGAGGTTTTGCCCATCTTTCTTTCTTTTCTGTAGATTCCTTTTTGAGCTCGCTGTCTCACATGTCAGAAGTGAGAAAGCTTTTGTAAATTTTAATCCATCACCCTGGTGGATATGTACAATAAATAGGCCCACAGCTCTCTGTTTGAAGATCAAATGGCTAAAACGGTGGGAGGCCGAGAACTGCGTTGACTTTTAATAGCATCGGCACCCGAAAGCTAGAAGCCACCTCTGGATGCTGTGTCCAATCAAGAACTTCCCACAAAAACTACAGTCTGACTTCTTGTTAATGCAGGAAATGTAGCAACAACACAAGCAAATACTGTGAGTAACCAGTGCCATAAATAGTTTATTTTCTTCATTAGAAATTATAAGGAAACTAAATATTAAGGACACCAACATATAGACATTTGCTTTAAATGATACTCAGTAGGGGGAAAAGTAATTATCTCAGAAAATTGCTGCCAAAGCATCCCTTTTGCTGTTCTTGTATCAATACAAGGGGGGCAAAAAGTATTTGGTTGGTCACTGATTGTGCAAGGTCTCCTACGTAGAAGGATGAGAGGTTTGCCATTTTCATTGTGAAAATGCTTTTAAAGGAGTCACTGTTTTGTTGCCCAAGCTGTGTATTTTGGATCATTATCATGATGGAAGACTCAGCCACATTCAACCTTCAATGCTCTCACAGATGGAAGGAGGTTTTGGATTAAAATCTAAGGAAACATAGCTTTATCATTCTTCGCTTCACATGGATCAGTCATCCTGTCCCCAAGCATGATGTTTCCATACCCATGTTTCACAATAAGTTCTTTGGATGCAACTGAGCATTTTTCTTCCTCTAAATATGGAGAGCTGTGTTTGTGTCAAAAAGTTTTGCCTCGGTTTCATCTGACCACATGATATTCTCCCAAACCTCTTTAGGATCATTAAGACTGACCTGGACATGTACTGCCTAAAGCAGGGGGGCATGTCTGGCACTGCAGGATCTCAGTCCCTCTCGGTCTAGTGTATTACTGATGGTAGCCTTTGTTCCTTTCATCCTTGCTCTCTTAAGGTCATTCTTAAGGTCCCTCTTTGTAGTTTTGGGATTTTAGATCAACATTCCCATTATCATTTAGGCTACGTTCACAATGCAGGCCTTGATGCTCAATTCCGATTTTTTTGCGTTGCCGTTCACATTTCCAAATATATGCGACTTGTATGTGATCTCCTGTGTGAACTGCAGTCATACAACGCAAGTGTCCCGCATGCGCAGTAGAGGACGCAATGACATCACATGCCAGTGTGCTCTGTGTTTATGGAAGTAAACATGGATGGTAGTGCCGGAGCGCATCTAGCGATCTTTCCCAACCATAAAAACACAATCTTTTCAAGATGGTTAAACAATAAATACTGCTCTCCGCATCATCGTCCGCCATGGTTGTTGTTTTTCTTGGCGCTTCTTAATAGGAAGATGCAGAATAGTGACCTTTGTCGGGTATTAATGGTGTTCAGGTCGGATGAATGCGCCCTTGTGGTTCAGACACAGGACGCATTTGAAAAAATCAGCTTTGCATCGGTTTCAGGACCACAGAGCCAAGTGGCCTGGTGCATATTGGGAAAAAAAACGGATCTGTGGTGTTCAGATTGCCATGAAAAGATCAGATCCAGGTCGCATATGAGCAGAAAAATCGGATTTGGGTCACTTCAGGCTGCAGTGTGAATATAGCATTTGACCCCAGCGGAATCTTGTGGCCCCAGATCGAGGGATATTATCAATGGTCTTGTATGTCTTCATTTACCTCCAGTCCCTCGACAGCTGTAATTTATTTACCAACTAGCTTGGCTACTGTAGATCAACTCTTCCCAGCCTGTTGCAGGTCCAATTGTTTTCTTGGATTCCTTCAAAAGCTCTTTGGTCTTGGCCACAGTTGAGTGTGAAGTCTGAGGCTCAATATGAATACCTGATCATAGTTCCTATCTCTTTACCTTCCACCAGGTCCACAGTAGGAACATCATCCAGGGTAGGAAAGGAGCTCTGAACAGCTGTGCTGAATCCTGACAGCTTTCAGTCTTATGGGCATCATTACGAATTGGACACGCACATGACTAACACTTGCCAAATTTCCCAAAAAGAACTACAAAAAAAGTTACACAAATGTAGCGAACAGCTGTAGCTCTATCTTATGAAGCCCAAAACATGGGTTTTATAAAAGGCCCACATGTAAGAAGCCCAACTGCCAGCGCTTTTCAGACAGAAATCATAGTGAATGTTGACTCATGTCCATTGTGGCCTGAGTGTCCTTATCAATTTTAGGTATTTCGATTTTCGGTATTACGTTCAAACACGGGGGCTGCTCAGTAGGGCAGTTAGTAGCACTTCTGCCTTGCAGCAAGAAGTTTCCAGGGCCAATTATCTGCCCGCTTCTTCCTACATGGAGTTTGCATGTTCTCCATGAGCATGTGTGGTAGAGACTGACATTTTTTCGGGAATCCCACGGGTCACAGGATTCCCGTGGGATGGGAGTTGGTATTAATAACGATCACGTGATTGGGACGGTACAGGATTAAACATTAACGGGAGCAGACGGGAGCGGGAGCAAACCAATAGTAGGCTAACTAAAAAAAACTAGGATTGATGCCAAAAAATAAAATAAAATAGAAAGAAAAAAAATCCAGTACTGGCGCCGCCATTTTGTAGTTTTTTTTCTTGAAACCTACACTATAATGCGAGTCAAAAAAACTACACGACCCAAAAACCAACAGTGTTCCACTCTGAGTTTTTCACCCGCGCTTAAAAACAAGAATGGTAGTGGTGCAGGAGCGGGAGTCATTCTGAATGGGAGCGGGATGGGAGTGGGAGTAATTTCACCAGGAGTGGGACGGGACAGGATTTAGATTTCTTCTCTGGCCCGGGATCGGGACATGACACAATATTTTTCTGTGGGAGGTGGACGGGACAGGAGTGAAAATCCACTCCCGTGTAAGTCTCTAATGTGTGGGTTCTCTCCAGGTACTCCGGGTTCCTCCCACAGTCCAAAAGCATGACTGTTAGGTTATTTGGCTTCTCTAAATTCTCCTTAGGTGTGAATGGTCGTTTGTCCTTTTTATCTCTGCTGCCCTGCGATGGATTGCCGACCTGTCCAGTGTGGAACCCCCCCCCATAGACAGCAGGAGATAGGCACCAGCACCTCTCACAACCCCAGCTGGGATAGGCGTGATAGAAGGCTGGATGGACGTTCAAATAGGTGCCATTAATGCAGGTAACCAGTGGAGGACAGAAAAGCTTCTTAAAGATGTTGTTTCAGTACTGATATCTTGCTTACTTGTGGGTTATCAATATCACTTATTTTCCTCTATAATTTACAAATAGATTCTTTAAAAATCCTACAATGTGATTTACTGAATTTTCCCCCTCATTTTTATCTCATTATTGGGGTGTATAAATTATGAAAAATACAGACCTCTCTTGTCTTTTTAAGGACTTGGACAATCAGTGGCTGACTTTTTTCCTCCACTGTATATTTGAGCTGTAGGCTTCTAAGCCTGGTTTCATGTAGCAAGAGTGATACAGGATAAAACCTTCTGACAGACAAATCTCCTGTCAACGAAAGAATCGATCAGGGTCTGTGCACCCGACTGGGGCTGAAGCCTCTGATGTAGCTAATCTCACAGTGTAAAAGGCCGCTGCGGCCTGCAGGCTACAAATCTACTCAGCTGTTTGTGTCTGTTTGCTGCACACCTGACAGTCAGGCAGGGTTTGGTGGAGACACAAGCTACATAAACAGTCTGGATTCGATTTGTTTGTGTTTAAGGTTATTTGTTTTCATTGTAAATCTTGAGGTTTTGGCATTTGCAACAAATGGTAAAGGTTTACACTTTTTTCTGCAGAAACAGAACTGTAACAGACTGTTTAGCCTGACATATTCCCCTTTATTTACTTAATGTCTTACCTTCGAGTTCTGAACTTCCAATGTGAGGTTTTGGGGAGGGGCGCTTGGAACTGAGAAGAAAAAAAAAAACATCATAAAATTAAAGTTTCTAAAGTGAAAGAAATGTTGTTTAAAGCCTGTTCTATTGAGCAATGCTGACTTACAAAAAAATACATTTAAAAACTGATGAAACAATAAATGTGTCCCAATATCCTGAATCTTGCCGTCATTATTATTAACCAGTTTTCTGTTTATTTTCTTTTCAAACACTAAAATAATCAGCAGAAAAATCTCAATAAAGGTTTATTTATACAAACATGATAAAAAAAAACATTTTCATTGAGTTTTGAACATATTCAAATCTCCCTGTTTTTTTGCATGGCTCCTGTGTCACCTTGCAGGGGTTTTATCTCCCTTTTATTTGTAACCATGATTTAGAACTCTTATTTAAACACGTTAAGCTTCACTGAGATCAAAATGTTTTTTCCAAAAGGGAAATTTGCAGACAACAGTTTCAGCACAGCTCTCTAAATACTCTCACGTTGTGCTTCAGATTGACTGAGCCAAAGCAACAGTTTGATTCAGAGTTTGGGCCTGACTTCAGCCATCAGACAGATGGCCTCACAGATGATCCAGCACTGCCTTGATGTGCAGGGAAGCTCATGTTTGACCTTAATGGCTGAAATTCACCCAAAACAACACAATGCTTGAAGACTGATGCTTGTAATCTGGTTTTCTGCAGATATTATGAAGGTCAAAGATCACTACTTTCTCCTCATCTGCCTAATGGGTGCTGTGTAAATATGTTTAGTTGCAATCATGTAAAATAATATTTTTAGTGAGCCTGTTATCTTAAAACTCTACGAAACAAGCCATACTAACCCTTCTACATAATTTATGGCATGTGTTGTTTTGTCTTTTTGATATTAGTGTCGTGAGCCTGGTTTATGGATTTACGGAAACCAGGTCGTCTACGCAGATAACACAGATAAGCCAAAACACACAGCGCCACGGCCAGTCTTTGGGGAACACTCACGGGTGATCTGTGTGTCGTCTGGCGTTGGATGAGGGGTTGTAGACGGCCAACAAGTTCGTCAAATCGACACACGGACACCCACAATCTTAGCCAGTTCATGATTTCCCTCTTTCTTTGTAGCGTGGAATAATAGCGCAAAACACGCTTCAAAACTGGGCATAAATCAGAAATATCTGCATCATACCTGTGAGAAGCTAACTGCGACACACTGCTGGGGAAGTATAACCAGCCCTTTAGTGTTCATAGCAAACTCAAGACGGTCCTTTGATTAGAGTCTGAGTGAGAAAGGTCAAGAAATATGGTACAAACAGGTTGGCTGATCAATGCAGATGGCTTATAGGGTGTAGGGTCTTTAAGTGCTCTAGTTGTATGCGAGTGCCAGGCTCAGACTGGTAATCTGTGATACTGGGCATTTGCCCGGTGGGCCGGTCCTAATTTCAGGGTGCGAGGGCTGGCCCTCTTTAAATCATACAGGACCTAACCCTTAACCTACGGCCGAAGAACCTACCTGTGACAGTAAATAACTCAAGGAGCTCAAGAAGTAATACAATGTTATACTACCTGAACGATGCATGCAGCATATATAGCCCTAAAGTCTAAATTTTCCATTCAAATGATGAACTGACCATCAGAAAGCGTCCGAACAATGACATCCTCCGTGGAGACCCCGGGACCGTGCTTGTTATTAGCCACCACACGGAAGCTGTACTCTGTGTTCTTCTTCAGTCCAGCCATGGTGTATGACTGACCATCGATGTCAACATCCTGAAACAAAACATGTATAAATAATTATATTAAGTGAGAAATACTGGTTGGATATGGGTGAAAAAATACAGTGATATCGATCAGGCATGCAGGGAAAGTGCTTTATTTATCAAAAAACAGATTCTACCTACACACCAAAAACAAAACCTTAGCGTTCTGACTTTAAATGCAAAACAAGCTTGCTGTAAACAAGACAGTTCCAGCAGCTGTGCGTTCCTGATTTTGTTGCCTCACTTCACTAATTTCTGTTTTCAACTTGGTGTGAAAATGTCGTCATCCGCCGAGATACTAACTCTCCCTTCTGTGATTAGTTTGATTTACTTCACAAATTGGTTCCACTGCCACATTCCCAATTACTTAAGACGGGGTACAGCCAGCTCTTAAACCGTGACATTTCAAAAATAAAAAGCAGAGAGATTTTTCTTCCAGAGAACTCTAATCACAAACTCAAACCTTGGGGTCAGATCTTCACCTGTGACCACATCGTCCTTCATAGATGATCTCTAACTTCCATTTGCCCTTTAATAATTAATATCTTTCAGCCCTGAGTCGTTCTAACTTCATTTCTGTTTCGTTCACCTTTTTTCTCCTCTCTCCTGCTCATCTTCAGCTCTCTTCTCCAGGGAACCGAGGCGTCATTACTCAGCGCAGCGGCTGACGTTTCACCCATTATCATATTAAAGGCTTTTTAATGCATCAATGGCTTGCATCATGCGGCTGCTGGAGCTTATTCGGTATGTGAGCATCCATGTTACACCCTTATGACACTGCTGCAGGAACACTAGGAAATCCTATATGCTTTCTTTCTGTTCAGTTGCATGGTAGATGGCTGAGTCAAGAATGAATGAGTTCCACAGAAAAACAACTAAAAGGAAACCTACTGAATGATGTGTAAGTCTTTACACCATCAAATAGCTGCTAAATGGAAATAAACTAATTGCTACGTTATGGTCCAGCATAAGGTGATCTAACACATCTCCTGTTTTAAAGGAGAAGTCTGGTCATATTCAGAATTCAAACTTCAGAAAGTACTTTAAATATAAAATTATTACATACTGTTCAATAGATTATAAGTGTTTTTAATTAAGAGTAACTTTCATTTGAATGTGCTTTACTGGAGGCATCCATGTTTGTCAAAGAATACTACTGCCACCTACAGGTTTGTGACGTCACGGTGCGGTATCGGCTGTTGAGCAAGTCCCAGTGCTGTACCTGTTGTTTGTGACAACAAGCTATTATCCAAGTCATCTAGAAAACATTCTTCTTCCAAATATAAGCTACATATGACGTGTTTTTTTCTCTGGCCAGAAGTTTGATGGCAAATCCTACCTCTTTCATCCAACGACAAACTCGTCCATGGAGGTTCATGAATCCGAAAGGTGAAATAACCCTTTTGAAACCATGCCGAGAGCAGTCCGAGCACAGTAACCAAGATAATTGTTGAGTGTAAATGGCACACAAACCGAACCGGACCGTGCCAGATGCAACTGCGCTAAACTGGTACTAGTTCAACAGTAGGGCTCGGCGCGGATCAGTTCTGGCTCGCTTCTCAGATAACAAGGAGCACATGAGCAGACTACGTCATCACTTTACAACTTCAAGTAGTTGGTGGAAATGCACATCAGTAAGATGCCTACCATGTGATTAACCTCAATGCCCTGATTAGAGTATTGTTTGTCCAATTCACTTCTCAAAAGTCGACTCTGTCAAGCAAATTCACCAAAGGCTCCCTTCTTTGCCTGACTCGCCACAAACAACGAAATATCACAAATGTAACCAAACACAACTTCCCCAATGTAAAGGGCCCCACCATTTTGATTTGTGTGGTTCCCTCCTTCAATCCTAGAGAACAGTAGTATCGTAGATTGTCACTAGGAGGCCTCGTGCTATCGAGCTCGGTTACTTGCGACCAAGCTCGCTAGCACGGTTAAGATCCAAACTCTGCACGGAACTTTCAGAGGGTAGTGTAAATGAGTCCTATATTTTCCAAAATTAGAGCAAAATGTTTGTGTTGTGTTATTTTTGTGTTTGTTTAACAAATTTAGCAATTTCTAACCTTATTTTTGGGTTTTATGTTTCTTAGCCTCGTTTTGTGTTTGCTAGTCCAAGTTCTGTAATTGTTCGCCTCATTGCCGTATTTGGTGGTTTTTATTATTGCTAGTTTTATTTTTGTGTTTGCTTGCCAAAATTTTTGTCAGCCATAATGGGGTGTTTGCTAGCCCCAGTTTTATAATTGTTAGCCTCGTTGTGTTTGCTAGCTAAGTTCTATGTCTTTCATTCTAATTTTTGGGTTTACTAACCTCATTTTGGTGTTTTCAAGCATGTTTTCACTTCTCAGCCGCAGTAGTTCATGGACTAAAATCATCTATTGTAACTGAGTTTGGACTATTTTAGGAGAAGTGCAGGCCAAAATGTCTACACAGAAATATAAAACCATAATAGGTTGTTATAAAATATTTTTGAAAACAGTTTGTGGCAACAACCCCTACAAGCAACTATGTATCGCCTTGATTAGTCCAAGAAGTCAGATGAATTAGATGATTTTTCACAATGGACAAAATAACCTGTTTAGTCTGAAAAGACATTCTGAAAGAAATTGAGACCTGTATTGACTGCTATGTGCAGCCAGTCGATGCTCTTACCTCTTCGGTACCGATACTTCTGTCTGTGTAGTAGAGCTTGTATGAGAGGATCTCTCCGTTGCCTGTGAGTGGTTTATCCCAGCTAAGGGAGACGGACGTCGGAGTGTTGGACACTGCCTGCAGGTTGGGAGCTGGACCAGGGACTTGTACTGGTGCAAAAAACAACATGAGGGGAAAAATTTAGACAGACATCATCTTAATGTTTATAGTTCTCATTATACATCCAAGGAAAGCAAATCCACTCTGAAAACAAATATGCTCTAAGCTTTTTAAGCCATGTTGGTGAATCAGGCTCAGACCAGTTACTTTGCTGGCAAAGAGAGAGCGAGGTTCAGCTTTAATTATTGATGCATTTTTAATGTTCCTAAAGATAAAACAAATGTGGGCTTCAAGAAAACCAACAATGTATATTTTTTTCCTTTTTGAAGTATTCCCATTGAGTAATGTTGGGGCTAAGTTTACAAGACAAGTAAACCCTACATAGACGTCATATATGTGTCCACATTTTGAAACAAAGAAAGCTCAGAATGAAAACTGAGACATTTCTCTCCAGAGATACCTTCCATCTTAGACAAGCTTTCAAAGCCAGAAATGAAATATTCTCACACTGCAGAGTTTTAGGTTTGGCTGAATGAGATACTCATGGAAATCTTCCAAAGGGGTTACACAACCAGATGTCCAAACCACATCAGCTGACTCCTTTTGATGAAGAGGAGCAATGGTTCTACTCTGCAAAAAAGTAATGAAACCCCTCAGACATTTTTTCTTACTTTATGTTTAGCTCTTGGCTGTAGGGTTCTTTTAGCTTTTGGCTGGGGGACGGCTTGGCTGGAGCCGTCATTTAGTAATTGCTTTCTAGCCTTTAATCATAAAAATCTACAATATGTGTTGCTTCTACAGAGTCCTTCTGGGATTTTTCGAAGGTACAAAGACATAAAGTTTAATATTATGTCCAGGATTCAGTGGTTACTTGCTTATCATTACAAAACATCTTCCACTTGGGACATGACCAGCAGTCATGAAAGCAATCTGCAGGGACCAACCCAAAACTACCTCCAACGAGAGAAGAGTGCACCATTTGGTGTTGATTTCTGCTTTAGAGTAATACTAAATCTGTTACAGTCTTCCATTCTTAGGAGTTTTTAATAGATAAAGTGCTCCTCCAGAGTTGTAACCAAACTTCCTCTGATATATAAGACTGGATTCCTTATTCATACTGTAGATGTGAAATGTCTGTAAAGATTGCCAATGATTGCCTTTTTATAACTGCTAGCGCATGCATCCATGAAAATGTCCATTATCCCTAGATTTACCTCCAAGTCAGGGGTCATGACTTGACATTTTCCACATTTTTTCCACATTAGAGCCACAATCTTCGCTGCATTTTTTATTGGGATTTTATGTAATAGCTCAACACAAAGTAGGGCATGAAAACGAGAAGAAACAAAACACAAAAGAGATGAACAAAAAAAACAGACAAAAAACAAAAATGATGCATGGTTTTAAAACATTTTATAGAGAAAAAAAACGGCAAAGTGAAGAGTTAAATGTATTTTAGCCCGTTTACTCTCGCAAAACACAGTAAACAAGAGTCCTAATGTGTGGATTTACATCTCAGTATAAATCTAAGCATAACAGAATAATCAAAGACAGAAAAATTTTGGAGAAGCTTAAGGAAGGTAGGTTATGAAACAACATCCGAGGACCAACGTAGTCCTGCTCAGCTTTTCATCTGCAAATGGAAACAGTGTGGGAAAACTGCAATCCAATCAAGACATGTGCTTTCTCTTAGCTAACATGCAACACAAGCCTAGGATTAACCAGAAATGACACTTTATTAAATTTAGAGGAGTAGTGATTCACAGCTCAGATAGGAGAGACTACTAGTTATGCACTCCTTTAATCTGACTTAATGGGAAAGTGTCAAAAAAGGAGATCCCACACTTTACACGATAGCAGCAGTATAATACTGTGGGGTTGCTTTTCAATCATAAGCTTATCAGCATGGACACATTTTTAAATTCTTTAGAGTTTTGTTGATATGCTGAGCTGGTGGAGAGACATCCTACTGCTGGAACTAGAACAAAATGTGGTTCCACACAACTTGGACTCAGATAGGCTGATAATAAATTCACCCCATGGAAAAAAGAAACAGTGTATCCTTTCCTTCCACCACCCAGTCATCTCCTACTTTCTGTTGGCTGTCAAATAAAAACCCCATGAACTATCCTGAGGCTTGTATCTGTAAGTTGGCAAACTGTGGAAACATTCAGGTATTTTGCATACTCCTCGATGCACCGGGAGGGGCTGAAAACTTTAAAGCCTTTTAGGATTCCTGCTTCCTTGTCTTTACAGAAAAAGAAATAAAAACAAAAGCACATTTATGTTTTAGTAAAATGCTTATTTCTCACTATGGACCACAGAGTTATACTTTAATCTAAAAACATGGATGTAAAAGGCTGTCATATTAGAGCTGAAGGACAGAATGAACAAGAAAATGTTTAAGCTTGTCTAATAATTAAAACCTCCATGTTTGGTCCAGGTATACATGCAGTAAATGTGGTTGTTCCTGTTCTGCTCTGGCACTTTAGATTAAAAGCAAAGCAATAAAGCTGAATAGTTTTCCTTGAGGCAGACTTAAAGCATCTCTGTTCTGTATACAATATGTAACCTTTAGCTGCAGGTTCTGTCGGCGCAAGAAAGACCCCCCCCCCGCCATATGTCAGCATGCATAAGTGCTGGAGGTGTTTTGTGTGCATCTGTGTACAAGCGATTTCAACCAGTCCCTGTTGGGAGAAAATGCAGGGCAGTGCTGTGTGCACATACCAGGCTCTCAGATGCAGGTCAACAGTTTAAACTCCAATTCATAGCATGTCCTCAAACTAAAGACACACCACCAAGGTACAGCCCACCCTCGCCGCTGTCCCTGGGGGTGCCCCTGCTCCTGTTGGCAAAGGCATTAAGGTGTAGTGTGAATGTTTGCATATTTGTGTGTGCGGACCCATCTGGCCAGAATCCAATAGGGACACGTAGGAAAACAGAAGCTGACCTACAAAGTGGCAGAGATAGAGCTGGAGCTCATACATGTCCACAGTCTAAGGTGGAGCTGGAGGAATCCCCTCTGCAGAGCTCTGAAATATGGCTGAATTCCAGAAGGCTTTCACACACACACAAAAACCCCAATGTCAAAGTCACTGAGTCTCCTCCTCTCCCCAGTGAATTACACATGTCTGCCAGTGGAAACAGTCTAATGAGCCGCTCTGTTGCTCCTCCGTAAAAGATCTGGACATTTGACTTTAACCTTTTCTTTTTGGCTCCCGAACATTTAAAAGCTTTTTTTGTTTACACTTTACTTTATATTGGCTCTCTGTTTTTGAGAAACATTTTTAAATAGAAAAGTTATCTCTAAACAAGGACTGAAAGAAGGAAGGATGGATGAAAGGAAGGATGGTGGGTAGGAAGGGAGTAAGGAAGAAAGGATAGATCGAGGGATGGTAGGTAGGGAGTAAGTAAGTACGGAAGGAAGTACAGAAGGAAGGATGGTGAGTAGGAGGGGTGTAAGGAAGAAAGGATGGATGGAAGGAAAGATGGTGGGTAGAAAGGGAGTAAGGAAGAATGGTAGGTATGCAGTAAGTATGTAGGGAAGGAAGGAAGGAAGGAAGGAAGGAAGGAAGGAAGGAAGGAAGGAAGGAAGGAAGGAAGGAAGGAAG